>NW_027365631.1:0-101428 GCF_046119375.1 Phyllobates terribilis | reverse complement strand
TTTTCAATGGCAAAAATCAATGAATATTCGTAACATGCACAAACAGTTAATTTCTCTCCTGCTATTGCAAGGTGCAATTCTAGAAAGTATTTTTGACTTTTTCCTGCTCCTCTTAGCATGATAAAGAAGATTCAAAGAGAGTGAGATGCCAGTCTCCTTTCGTTCAGTCAGTAGCTTCAATCATTTCTGGACTTTTCAATGGCAAAAATCATTGAATATTATAAATGCACAAACAGTAATTCTCCGCATTGCAAGGTGCAATTCTGAAATTTTTTACTTTTTCCTGCTCCTCTTAGCATGATAAAGAAGATTCAAAGAGAGTGAGATGCCAGCTCCTTTCATTCAGTCAGTAGCTTCAATCATTTCTGGTATATGAATAACATGATGTTTTCAATGGCAAAAATCAATGAATATTGTAAATGCACAAACAGTAATTTCTCCGCATTGCAAGGTGCAATTCTGAAATTTTTTGCTTTTTCCTGCTCCTCTTAGCATGATAAAGAAGATTCAAAGAGAGTGAGATGCCAGCTCCTTTCATTCAGTCAGTAGCTTCAATCATTTCTGGACGTTTTCAATGGCAAAAATCAATGAATATTGTAAATGCACAAACAGTAATTTTCTCCGCATTGCAAGGTGCAATTCTGAAATTTTTTACTTTTTCCTGCTCCTCTTAGCATGATAAAGAAGATTCAAAGAGAGTGAGATGCCAGCTCCTTTCATTCAGTCAGTAGCTTCAATCATTTCTGGTATATGAACTGTTTTTCAATGGCAAAAATCATTGAATATTGTAAATGCACAAACAGTAATTTCTCCGCATTGCAAGGTGCAATTCTGAAATTTTTTTGCTTTTCCTGCTCCTCTTAGCATGATAAAGAAGATTCAAAGAGAGTGAGATGCCAGCTCCTTTCATTCAGTCAGTAGCTTCAATCATTCTGGACGTTTTTCAATGGCAAAAATCAATGAATATTGTAATGCACAAACAGTAATTTCTCCGCATTGCAAGGTGCAATTCTGAAATTTTTTGCTTTTTCCTGCTCCTCTTAGCATGATAAAGAAGATTCAAAGAGAGTGAGATGCCAGCTCCTTTCATTCAGTCAGTAGCTTCAATCATTTCTGGACGTTTTTCAATGGCAAAAATCATTGAATATTGTAAATGCACAAACCAGTAATTTCTCCGCATTGCAAGGTGCAATTCTGAAATTTTTTGCTTTTTCCTGCTCTCTTAGCATGATAAAGAAGATTCAAAGAGAGTGAGATGCCAGCTCCTCTTCATTCAGTCAGTAGCTTCAATCATTTTCTGGACGTTTTTCAATGGCAAAAATCAATGAATATTGTAAATGCACAAAACAGTAATTTCTCCGCATTGCAAGGTGCAATTCTGAAATTTTTTGCTTTTTCCTGCTCCTCTTAGCATGATAAAGAAGATTCAAAGAGAGTGAGATGCCCAGCTCCTTTCATTCAGTCAGTAGCTTCAATCATTTCTGGTATATGAATAACATGATGTTTTTCAATGGCAAAAATCAATGAATATTGTAAATGCACAAACAGTAATTTCTCCGCATTGCAAGGTGCAATTCTGAAATTTTTTGCTTTTTCCTGCTCCTCTTAGCATGATAAAGAAGATTCAAAGAGAGTGAGATGCCAGCTCCTTTCATTCAGTCAGTAGCTTCAATCATTTCTGGACGTTTTTCAATGGCAAAAATCAATTGAATATTGTAAATGCACAAACAGTAATTTCTCCGCATTGCAAGGTGCAATTCTGAAATTTTTACTTTTTCCTGCTCCTCTTAGCATGATAAAGAAGATTCAAAGAGAGTGAGATGCCAGCTCCTTTCATTCAGTCAGTAGCTTCAATCATTTCTGGTATATGAATAACATGATGTTTTTCAATCGCAAAATCAATGAATATTGTAAATGCACAAACAGTAATTTCTCCGCATTGCAAGGTGCAATTCTGAAATGTTTTGCTTTTTCCTGCTCCTCTTAGCATGATAAAGAAGATTCAAAGAGAGTGAGATGCCAGCTCCTTTCATTCAGTCAGTAGCTTCAATCATTTCTGGACGTTTTTCAATGGCAAAAATCAATGAATATTGTAAATGCACAAACAGTAATTTCTCCGCATTGCAAGGTGCAATTCTGAAATTTTTTGCTTTTCCTGCTCCTCTTAGCATGACAAAGAAGATTCAAAGAGAGTGAGATGCCAGATCCTTTCCTTCAGTCAGTAGCTTCAATCATTTCTGGTATATGAATAACATGATGTTTTTCAATGGCAAAAATCAATGAATTTTGTAAATGCACAAACAGTAATTTCTCCGCATTGCAAGGCGCAATTCTGAAATTTTTGCTTTTTCCTGCTCCTCTTAGCATGATAAAGAAGATTCAAAGAGAGTGAGATGCCAGCTCCTTTCATTCAGTCAGTAGCTTCAATCATTTCTGGACATTTTTCAATGGCAAAAATCAATGAATATTGTAAATGCACAAACAGTAATTTCTCCGCATTGCAAGGTGCAATTCTGAAATTTTTTGCTTTTTCCTGCTCCTCTTAGCATGATAAAGAAGATTCAAAGAGAGTGAGATGCCAGCTCCTTTCATTCAGTCAGTAGCTTCAATCATTTCTGGACGTTTTTCAATGGCAAAAATCAATGAATAATTGTAAATGCACAAACAGTAATTTCTCCGCATTGCAAGGTGCAATTCTGAAATTTTTGCTTTTTCCTGCTCCTCTTAGCATGATAAAGAAGATTCAAAGAGAGTGAGATGCCAGCTCCTTTCATTCAGTCAGTAGCTTCAATCATTCTGGACGTTTTTCAATGGCAAAAATCATTGAATATTGTAAATGCACAAACAGTAATTTCTCCGCATTGCAAGGTGCAATTCTGAAATTTTTTACTTTTTCCTGCTCCCTCTTAGCATGATAAAGAAGATTCAAAGAGAGTGAGATGCCAGCTCCTTTCATTCAGTCAGTAGCTTCAATCATTTCTGGTATATGAATAACATGATGTTTTTCAATCGCAAAAATCAATGAATATTGTAAATGCACAAACAGTAATTTCTCCGCATTGCAAGGTGCAATTCTGAAATGTTTTGCTTTTTCCTGCTCCTCTTAGCATGATAAGAAGATTCAAAGAGAGTGAGATGCCAGCTCCCTTTCATTCAGTCAGTAGCTTCAATCATTTCTGGACGTTTTTCAATGGCAAAAAATCAATGAATATTGTAAATGCACAAACAGTAATTTCTCCGCATTGCAAGGTGCAATTCTGAAATTTTTTGCTTTTTCCTGCTCCTCTTAGCATGACAAAGAAGATTCAAAGAGAGTGAGATGCCAGATCCTTTCCTTCAGTCAGTAGCTTCAATCATTTCTGGTATATGAATAACATGATGTTTTTCAATGGCAAAAATCAATGAATTTTGTAAATGCACAAACAGTAATTTCTCCGCATTGCAAGGCGCAATTCTGAAATTTTTGCTTTTTCCTGCTCCTCTTAGCATGATAAAGAAGATTCAAAGAGAGTGAGATGCCAGCTCCTTTCATTCAGTCAGTAGCTTCAATCATTTCTGGACATTTTTCAATGGCAAAAATCAATGAATATTGTAAATGCACAAACAGTAATTTCTCCGCATTGCAAGGTGCAATTCTGAAATTTTTTGCTTTTTCCTGCTCCTCTTAGCATGATAAAGAAGATTCAAAGAGAGTGAGATGCCAGCTCCTTTCATTCAGTCAGTAGCTTCAATCATTTCTGGACGTTTTTCAATGGCAAAAATCAATGAATATTGTAAATGCACAAACAGTAATTTCTCCGCATTGCAAGGTGCAATTCTGAAATTTTTTGCTTTTTCCTGCTCCTCTTAGCATGATAAAGAAGATTCAAAGAGAGTGAGATGCCAGCTCCTTTCATTCAGTCAGTAGCTACAATCATTTCTGGATGTTTTTCAATGGCAAAATCAATGAATATTGTAAATGCACAAACTGCAATTTCTCCGCATTGCAAGGTGCAATTCTGAAATTTTTTGCTTTTTCCTGCTCCTCTTAGCATGATGAAAGAAGATTCAAAGAGAGTGAGATGCCAGCTCCTTTCATTCAGTCAGTAGCTTCAATCATTTCTGGTATATGAATAACATGATGTTTTTCAATGGGCAAAAATCAATGAATATTGTAAATGCACAAACAGTAATTTCTCCGCATTGCAAGGTGCAATCTGAAATTTTTTGCTTTTTTACTGCTCCTCTTAGCATGATAAAGAAGATTCAAAGAGAGTGAGATGCCAGCTCCTTTCATTCAGTCAGTAGCTTCAATCATTTCTGGACGTTTTTCAATGGCAAAAATCAATGAATATTGTAAATGCACAAACTGCAATTTCTCCGCATTGCAAGGTGCAATTCTGAATTTTTTGCTTTTTCCTGCTCCTCTTAGCATGATAAAGAAGATTCAAAGAGAGTGAGATGCCAGCTCCTTTCATTCAGTCAGTAGCTTCAATCATTTCTGGTATATGAATAACATGATGTTTTTCAATAGCAAAAATCAATGAATATTGTAAATGCACAAACAGTAATTTCTCCGCATTGCAGGAGCAATTCTGAAATTTTTGGCTTTTTCCTGCTCCTCTTAGCATGATAAAGAAGATTCAAAGAGAGTGAGATGCCAGCTCCTTTCATTCAGTCAGTAGCTTCAATCATTTCTGGACGTTTTCAATGGCAAAAAATCAATGAATATTGTAAATGCACAAACAGTAATTTCTCCGCATTGCAAGGTGCAATTCTGAAATTTTTTGCTTTTTCCTGCTCCTCTTAGCATGATAAACAAGATTCAAAGAGAGTGAGATGCCAGCTCCTTTCATTCAGTCAGTAGCTTCAATCATTTTGGACGTTTTTCAATGGCAAAAATCATTGAATATTGTAAATGCAGAAACAGTAATTTCTCCGCATTGCAAGGTGCAATTCTGAAATTTTTTACTTTTTCCTGCTCCTCTTAGCATGATAAAGAAGATTCAAAGAGAATGAGATGCCAGCTCCTTTCATTCAGTCAGTAGCTTCAATCATTTCTGGTATATGAATAACATGATGTTTTTCAATCGCAAAAATCAATGAATATTGTAAATGCACAAACAGTAATTTCTCCGCATTGCAAGGAGCAATTCTGAAATTTTTTGCTTTTTCCTGCTCCTCTTAGCATGATAAAGAAGATTCAAAGAGAGTGAGATGCCAGCTCCTTTCATTCAGTCAGTAGCTTCAATCATTTCTGGACGTTTTTCAATGGCAAAAATCAATGAATATTGTAAATGCACAAACAGTAATTTCTCCGCATTGCAAGGTGCAATTCTGAAATTTTTTGCTTTTTCCTGCTCCTCTTAGCATGATAAAGAAGATTCAAAGAGAGTGAGATGCCAGCTCCTTTCCTTCAGTCAGTAGCTTCAATCATTTCTGGTATATGAATAACATGATGTTTTTCAATGGCAAAAATCAATGAATTTTGTAAATGCACAAACAGTAATTTCTCCGCATTGCAAGGCGCAATTCTGAAATTTTTTGCTTTTTCCTGCTCCTCTTAGCATGATAAAGAAGATTCAAAGAGAGTGAGATGCCAGCTCCTTTCATTCAGTCAGTAGCTTCAGTCATTTCTGGACATTTTTCAATGGCAAAAATCAATGAATATTGTAAATGCACAAACAGTAATTTCTCCGCATTGCAAGGTGCAATTCTGAAATTTTTTGCTTTTTCCTGCTCCTCTTAGCATGATAAAGAAGATTCAAAGAGAGTGAGATGCCAGCTCCTTTCATTCAGTCAGTAGCTTCAATCATTTCTGGACGTTTTTCAATGGCAAAAAATCAATGAATATTGTAAATGCACAAACAGTAATTTCTCCGCATTGCAAGGTGCAATTCTGAAATTTTTTGCTTTTTCCTGCTCCTCTTCGCATGATAAAGAAGATTCAAAGAGAGTGAGGTGCCAGCTCCTTTCATTCAGTCAGGAGCTTCAAACATTTCTGGTATATGAATAACATGTTTTCAATGGCAAAAAATCAATGAATATTGTAAATGCACAAACAGTAATTTCTCCGCATTGCAAGGTGCAATTCTGAAATTCTTTTGCTTTTTCCTGCTCCTCTTAGCATGATAAAGAAGATTCAAAGAGAGTGAGATGCCAGCTCCTTTCATTCAGTCAGTAGCTTCAATCATTTCTGGACGTTTTTCAATGGCAAAATCAATGAATATTGTATATGCACAAACTGTAATTTCTCCGCATTGCAAGGTGCAATTCTGAAATTTTTTGCTTTTTCCTGCTCCTCTTAGCATGATAAAAGAAGATTCAAAGAGAGTGAGATGCCAGCTCCTTTCATTCAGTCAGTAGCTTCATCATTTCTGGACGTTTTTCAATGGCAAAAATCAACGAATATTGTAAATGCACAAACAGTAATTTCTCCGCATTGCAAGGTGCAATTCTGAAATGTTTTGCTTTTTCCTGCTCCTCTTAGCATGATAAAGAAGATTCAAAGAGAGTGAGATGCCAGCTCCTTTCATTCAGTCAGTAGCTTCAATCATTTCTGGACGTTTTTCAATGGCAAAAATCAATGAATATTGTAAATGCACAAACTGTAATTTCTCCGCATTGCAAGGTGCAATTCTGAAATTTTTTGCTTTTTCCTGCTCCTCTTAGCATGATAAAGAAGATTCAAAGAGAGTGAAATGCCAGCTCCATTCATTGAGTCAGTAGCTTCAATCATTTCTGGACGTTTTTCAATGGCAAAAATCAATGAATATTGTAAATGCACAAACAGTAATTTCTCCGCATTGCAAGGTGCAATTCTGAAATTTTTTGCTTTTTCCTGCTCCTCTTAGAATGATAAAGAAGATTCAAAGAGAGTGAGATGCCAGCTCCTTTCATTCAGTCAGTACCTTCAATCATTTCTGGACGTTTTTCAATGGCAAAAATCAATGAATATTGTAAATGCACAACAGTAATTTCTCCGCATTGCAAGGTGCAATTCTGAAATTTTTTGCTTTTTCCTGCTCCTCTTAGCATGATAAAGAAGATTCAAAGAGAGTGAGATGCCAGTTCCTTTCATTCAGTCAGTAGCTTCAAACATTTCTGGTATATGAATAAACATGATGTTTTTCAATGGCAAAAATCAATGAATATTGTAAATTCACAAACAGTAATTTCTCCGCATTGCAAGGTGCAAGTCTGAAATTTTTTGCTTTTTCCTGCTCCTCTTAGCATGATAAAGAAGATTCAAAGAGAGTGAGATGCCAGCTCCTTTCATTCAGTCAGTAGCTTCAAACATTTCTGGTATATGAATAACATGATGTTTTTCAATGGCAAAAATCAATGAATATTGTAAATGCACAAACAGTAATTTCTCCGCATTGCAAGGTGCAAGTCTGAAATTTTTTGCTTTTTCCTGCTCCTCTTAGCATGATAAAGAAGATTCAAAGAGAGTGAGATGCCAGCTACTTTCATTCAGTCAGTAGCTTCAATCATTTCTGGACGTTTTTCAATGGTAAAAATCAATGAATATTGTAAATGCACAAACAGTAATTTCTCCACATTGCAAGGTGCAATTCTGAAATTTTTTGCTTTATCCTGCTCCTCTTAGCATGATAAAGAAGATTCAAAGAGATTGAGATGCCAGCTCCTTTCATTCAGTCAGTAGCTTCAAACATTTCTGGTATATGAATAACATGATGTTTTTCAATGGCAAAAATCAATGAATATTGTAAATGCACAAACAGTAATTTCTCCGCATTGCAAGGTGCAATTCTGAAATTTTTTGCTTTTTCCTGCTCCTCTTAGCATGATAAAGAAGATTCAAAGAGAGTGAGATGCCAGCTCCTTTCATTCAGTCAGTAGCTTCAAACATTTCTGGTATATGAATAACATGATGTTTTTCAATGGCAAAAATCAATGAATATTGTAAATGCACAAACAGTAATTTCTCCGCATTGCAAGGTGCAAGTCTGAAATTTTTTGCTTTTTCCTGCTCCTCTTAGCATGATAAAGAAGATTCAAAGAGAGTGAGATGCCAGCTACTTTCATTCAGTCAGTAGCTTCAATCATTTCTGGACGTTTTTCAATGGTAAAAATCAATGAATATTGTAAATGCACAAACAGTAATTTCTCCACATTGCAAGGTGCAATTCTGAAATTTTTTGCTTTTTCCTGCTCCTCTTAGCATGATAAAGAAGATTCAAAGAGAGTGAGATGCCAGCTCCTTTCATTCAGTCAGTAGCTTCAAACATTTCTGGTATATGAATAACATGATGTTTTTCAATGGCAAAAATCAATGAATATTGTAAATGCACAAACAGTAATTTCTCCGCATTGCAAGGTGCAATTCTGAAATTTTTTGCTTTTTCCTGCTCCTCTTAGCATGATAAAGAAGATTCAAAGAGAGTGAGATGCCAGCTCCTTTCATTCAGTCAGTAGCTTCAATCATTTCTGGACGTTTTTCAATGGCAAAAATCAATGAATATTGTAAATGCACAAACAGTAATTTCTCCGCATTGCAAGGTGCAATTCTGAAATTTTTTGCTTTTTCCTGCTCCTCTTGGCATGATAAAGAAGATTCAAATAGAGTGAGATGCCAGCTCCTTTCATTCAGTCAGTACCTTCAATCATTTCTGGACGTTTTTCAATGGCAAAAATCAATGAATATTGTAAATGCACAAACAGTAATTTTTCCGCATTGCAAGGTGCAATTCTGAAATTTTTTGCTTTTTCCCGCTCCTCTTAGCATGATAAAGAAGATTCAAAGAGAGTGAGGTGCCAGCTCCTTTCATTCAGTCAGTAGCTTCAAACATTTCTGGTATATGAATAACATGTTTTTCAATGGCAAAAATCAATGAATATTGTAAATGCACAAACAGTAATTTCTCCGCATTGCAAGGTGCAATTCTGAAATTTTTTGCTTTTTCCTGCTCCTCTTAGCATGATAAAGAAGATTCAAAGAGAGTGAGATGCCAGCTCCTTTCATTCAGTCAGTAGCTTCAATCATTTCTGGACGTTTTTCAATGGCAAAAATCAATGAATATTGTATATGCACAAACTGTAATTTCTCCGCATTGCAAGGTGCAATTCTGAAATTTTTTGCTTTTTCCTGCTCCTCTTAGCATGATAAAGAAGATTCAAAGAGAGTGAGATGCCAGCTCCTTTCATTCAGTCAGTAGCTTCAATCATTTCTGGACGTTTTTCAATGGCAAAAATCAACGAATATTGTAAATGCACAAACAGTAATTTCTCCGCATTGCAAGGTGCAATTCTGAAATGTTTTGCTTTTTCCTGCTCCTCTTAGCATGATAAAGAAGATTCAAAGAGAGTGAGATGCCAGCTCCTTTCATTCAGTCAGTAGCTTCAATCATTTCTGGACGTTTTTCAATGGCAAAAATCAATGAATATTGTAAATGCACAAACTGTAATTTCTCCGCATTGCAAGGTGCAATTCTGAAATTTTTTGCTTTTTCCTGCTCCTCTTAGCATGATAAAGAAGATTCAAAGAGAGTGAAATGCCAGCTCCATTCATTGAGTCAGTAGCTTCAATCATTTCTGGACGTTTTTCAATGGCAAAAATCAATGAATATTGTAAATGCACAAACAGTAATTTCTCCGCATTGCAAGGTGCAATTCTGAAATTTTTTGCTTTTTCCTGCTCCTCTTAGAATGATAAAGAAGATTCAAAGAGAGTGAGATGCCAGCTCCTTTCATTCAGTCAGTACCTTCAATCATTTCTGGACGTTTTTCAATGGCAAAAATCAATGAATATTGTAAATGCACAAACAGTAATTTCTCCGCATTGCAAGGTGCAATTCTGAAATTTTTTGCTTTTTCCTGCTCCTCTTAGCATGATAAAGAAGATTCAAAGAGAGTGAGATGCCAGTTCCTTTCATTCAGTCAGTAGCTTCAAACATTTCTGGTATATGAATAACATGATGTTTTTCAATGGCAAAAATCAATGAATATTGTAAATTCACAAACAGTAATTTCTCCGCATTGCAAGGTGCAAGTCTGAAATTTTTTGCTTTTTCCTGCTCCTCTTAGCATGATAAAGAAGATTCAAAGAGAGTGAGATGCCAGCTCCTTTCATTCAGTCAGTAGCTTCAAACATTTCTGGTATATGAATAACATGATGTTTTTCAATGGCAAAAATCAATGAATATTGTAAATGCACAAACAGTAATTTCTCCGCATTGCAAGGTGCAAGTCTGAAATTTTTTGCTTTTTCCTGCTCCTCTTAGCATGATAAAGAAGATTCAAAGAGAGTGAGATGCCAGCTACTTTCATTCAGTCAGTAGCTTCAATCATTTCTGGACGTTTTTCAATGGTAAAAATCAATGAATATTGTAAATGCACAAACAGTAATTTCTCCACATTGCAAGGTGCAATTCTGAAATTTTTTGCTTTATCCTGCTCCTCTTAGCATGATAAAGAAGATTCAAAGAGATTGAGATGCCAGCTCCTTTCATTCAGTCAGTAGCTTCAAACATTTCTGGTATATGAATAACATGATGTTTTTCAATGGCAAAAATCAATGAATATTGTAAATGCACAAACAGTAATTTCTCCGCATTGCAAGGTGCAATTCTGAAATTTTTTGCTTTTTCCTGCTCCTCTTAGCATGATAAAGAAGATTCAAAGAGAGTGAGATGCCAGCTCCTTTCATTCAGTCAGTAGCTTCAAACATTTCTGGTATATGAATAACATGATGTTTTTCAATGGCAAAAATCAATGAATATTGTAAATGCACAAACAGTAATTTCTCCGCATTGCAAGGTGCAAGTCTGAAATTTTTTGCTTTTTCCTGCTCCTCTTAGCATGATAAAGAAGATTCAAAGAGAGTGAGATGCCAGCTACTTTCATTCAGTCAGTAGCTTCAATCATTTCTGGACGTTTTTCAATGGTAAAAATCAATGAATATTGTAAATGCACAAACAGTAATTTCTCCACATTGCAAGGTGCAATTCTGAAATTTTTTGCTTTTTCCTGCTCCTCTTAGCATGATAAAGAAGATTCAAAGAGAGTGAGATGCCAGCTCCTTTCATTCAGTCAGTAGCTTCAAACATTTCTGGTATATGAATAACATGATGTTTTTCAATGGCAAAAATCAATGAATATTGTAAATGCACAAACAGTAATTTCTCCGCATTGCAAGGTGCAATTCTGAAATTTTTTGCTTTTTCCTGCTCCTCTTAGCATGATAAAGAAGATTCAAAGAGAGTGAGATGCCAGCTCCTTTCATTCAGTCAGTAGCTTCAATCATTTCTGGACGTTTTTCAATGGCAAAAATCAATGAATATTGTAAATGCACAAACAGTAATTTCTCCGCATTGCAAGGTGCAATTCTGAAATTTTTTGCTTTTTCCTGCTCCTCTTGGCATGATAAAGAAGATTCAAATAGAGTGAGATGCCAGCTCCTTTCATTCAGTCAGTACCTTCAATCATTTCTGGACGTTTTTCAATGGCAAAAATCAATGAATATTGTAAATGCACAAACAGTAATTTTTCCGCATTGCAAGGTGCAATTCTGAAATTTTTTGCTTTTTCCCGCTCCTCTTAGCATGATAAAGAAGATTCAAAGAGAGTGAGGTGCCAGCTCCTTTCATTCAGTCAGTAGCTTCAAACATTTCTGGTATATGAATAACATGTTTTTCAATGGCAAAAATCAATGAATATTGTAAATGCACAAACAGTAATTTCTCCGCATTGCAAGGTGCAATTCTGAAATTTTTTGCTTTTTCCTGCTCCTCTTAGCATGATAAAGAAGATTCAAAGAGAGTGAGATGCCAGCTCCTTTCATTCAGTCAGTAGCTTCAATCATTTCTGGACGTTTTTCAATGGCAAAAATCAATGAATATTGTAAATGCACAAACAGTAATTTCTCCGCATTGCAAGGTGCAATTCTGAAATTTTTTGCTTTTTCCTGCTCCTCTTAGCATGATAAAGAAGATTCAAAGAGAGTGAGATGCCAGCTCCTTTCATTCAGTCAGTAGCTTCAATCATTTCTGGACGTTTTTCAATGGCAAAAATCAATGAATATTGTAAATGCACAAACAGTAATTTCTCCGCATTGCAAGGTGCAATTCTGAAATTTTTTGCTTTTTCCTGCTCCTCTTAGCATGATAAAGAAGATTCAAAGAGAGTGAGATGCCAGCTCCTTTCATTCAGTCAGTAGCTTCAAACATTTCTGGTATATGAATAACATGATGTTTTTCAATGGCAAAAATCAATGAATATTGTAAATGCACAAACAGTAATTTCTCCGCATTGCAAGGTGCAAGTCTGAAATTTTTTGCTTTTTCCTGCTCCTCTTAGCATGATAAAGAAGATTCAAAGAGAGTGAGATGCCAGCTACTTTCATTCAGTCAGTAGCTTCAATCATTTCTGGACGTTTTTCAATGGTAAAAATCAATGTATATTGTAAATGCACAAACAGTAATTTCTCCACATTGCAAGGTGCAGTTCTAAAATTTTTTGCTTTTTCCTGCTCCTCTTAGCATGATAAAGAAGATTCAAAGAGAGTGAGATGCCAGCTCCTTTCATTCAGTCAGTAGCTTCAAACATTTCTGGTATATGAATAACATGATGTTTTTCAATGGCAAAAATCAATGAATATTGTAAATGCACAAACAGTAATTTCTCCGCATTGCAAGGTGCAATTCTGAAATTTTTTGCTTTTTCCTGCTCCTCTTAGCATGATTCAAAGAGAGTGAGATGCCAGCTCCTTTCATTCAGTCAGTAGCTTCAATCATTTCTGGACGTTTTTCAATGGCAAAAATCAATGAATATTGTAAATGCACAAACAGTAATTTCTCCGCATTGCAAGGTGCAATTCTGAAATTTTTTGCTTTTTCCTGCTCCTCTTAGCATGATAAAGAAGATTCAAAGAGAGTGAGATGCCAGCTCCTTTCATTCAGTCAGTAGCTTCAATCATTTCTGGACGTTTTTCAATGGCAAAAATCAATGAATATTGTAAATGCACAAACTGCAATTTCTCCGCATTGCAAGGTGCAATTCTGAAATTTTTTGCTTTTTCCTGCTCCTCTTAGCATGATAAAGAAGATTCAAAGAGAGTGAGATGCCAGCTCCTTTCATTCAGTCAGTAGCTTCAATCATTTCTGGTATATGAATAACATGATGTTTTTCAATGGCAAAAATCAATGAATATTGTAAATGCACAAACAGTAATTTCTCCGCATTGCAAGGTGCAATTCTGAAATTTTTTGCTTTTTCCTGCTCCTCTTAGCATGATAAAGAAGATTCAAAGAGAGTGAGATGCCAGCTCCTTTCATTCAGTCAGTAGCTTCAATCATTTCTGGACGTTTTTCAATGGCAAAAATCATTGAATATTGTAAATGCACAAACAGTAATTTCTCCGCATTGCAAGGTGCAATTCTGAAATTTTTTACTTTTTCCTGCTCCTCTTAGCATGATAAAGAAGATTCAAAGAGAGTGAGATGCCAGCTCCTTTCATTCAGTCAGTAGCTTCAATCATTTCTGGTATATGAATAACATGATGTTTTTCAATCGCAAAAATCAATGAATATTGTAAATGCACAAACAGTAATTTCTCCGCATTGCAAGGTGCAATTCTGAAATGTTTTGCTTTTTCCTGCTCCTCTTAGCATGATAAAGAAGATTCAAAGAGAGTGAGATGCCAGCTCCTTTCATTCAGTCAGTAGCTTCAATCATTTCTGGACGTTTTTCAATGGCAAAAATCAATGAATATTGTAAATGCACAAACAGTAATTTCTCCGCATTGCAAGGTGCAATTCTGAAATTTTTTGCTTTTTCCTGCTCCTCTTAGCATGACAAAGAAGATTCAAAGAGAGTGAGATGCCAGATCCTTTCCTTCAGTCAGTAGCTTCAATCATTTCTGGTATATGAATAACATGATGTTTTTCAATGGCAAAAATCAATGAATTTTGTAAATGCACAAACAGTAATTTCTCCGCATTGCAAGGCGCAATTCTGAAATTTTTTGCTTTTTCCTGCTCCTCTTAGCATGATAAAGAAGATTCAAAGAGAGTGAGATGCCAGCTCCTTTCATTCAGTCAGTAGCTTCAATCATTTCTGGACATTTTTCAATGGCAAAAATCAATGAATATTGTAAATGCACAAACAGTAATTTCTCCGCATTGCAAGGTGCAATTCTGAAATTTTTTGCTTTTTCCTGCTCCTCTTAGCATGATAAAGAAGATTCAAAGAGAGTGAGATGCCAGCTCCTTTCATTCAGTCAGTAGCTTCAATCATTTCTGGACGTTTTTCAATGGCAAAAATCAATGAATATTGTAAATGCACAAACAGTAATTTCTCCGCATTGCAAGGTGCAATTCTGAAATTTTTTGCTTTTTCCTGCTCCTCTTAGCATGATAAAGAAGATTCAAAGAGAGTGAGATGCCAGCTCCTTTCATTCAGTCAGTAGCTTCAATCATTTCTGGACGTTTTTCAATGGCAAAAATCATTGAATATTGTAAATGCACAAACAGTAATTTCTCCGCATTGCAAGGTGCAATTCTGAAATTTTTTACTTTTTCCTGCTCCTCTTAGCATGATAAAGAAGATTCAAAGAGAGTGAGATGCCAGCTCCTTTCATTCAGTCAGTAGCTTCAATCATTTCTGGTATATGAATAACATGATGTTTTTCAATCGCAAAAATCAATGAATATTGTAAATGCACAAACAGTAATTTCTCCGCATTGCAAGGTGCAATTCTGAAATGTTTTGCTTTTTCCTGCTCCTCTTAGCATGATAAAGAAGATTCAAAGAGAGTGAGATGCCAGCTCCTTTCATTCAGTCAGTAGCTTCAATCATTTCTGGACGTTTTTCAATGGCAAAAATCAATGAATATTGTAATGCACAAACAGTAATTTCTCCGCATTGCAAGGTGCAATTCTGAAATTTTTTGCTTTTTCCTGCTCCTCTTAGCATGACAAAGAAGATTCAAAGAGAGTGAGATGCCAGATCCTTTCCTTCAGTCAGTAGCTTCAATCATTTCTGGTATATGAATAACATGATGTTTTTCAATGGCAAAAATCAATGAATTTTGTAAATGCACAAACAGTAATTTCTCCGCATTGCAAGGCGCAATTCTGAAATTTTTTGCTTTTTCCTGCTCCTCTTAGCATGATAAAGAAGATTCAAAGAGAGTGAGATGCCAGCTCCTTTCATTCAGTCAGTAGCTTCAATCATTTCTGGACATTTTTCAATGGCAAAAATCAATGAATATTGTAAATGCACAAACAGTAATTTCTCCGCATTGCAAGGTGCAATTCTGAAATTTTTTGCTTTTTCCTGCTCCTCTTAGCATGATAAAGAAGATTCAAAGAGAGTGAGATGCCAGCTCCTTTCATTCAGTCAGTAGCTTCAATCATTTCTGGACGTTTTTCAATGGCAAAAATCAATGAATATTGTAAATGCACAAACAGTAATTTCTCCGCATTGCAAGGTGCAATTCTGAAATTTTTTGCTTTTTCCTGCTCCTCTTAGCATGATAAAGAAGATTCAAAGAGAGTGAGATGCCAGCTCCTTTCATTCAGTCAGTAGCTACAATCATTTCTGGATGTTTTTCAATGGCAAAAATCAATGAATATTGTAAATGCACAAACTGCAATTTCTCCGCATTGCAAGGTGCAATTCTGAAATTTTTTGCTTTTTCCTGCTCCTCTTAGCATGATAAAGAAGATTCAAAGAGAGTGAGATGCCAGCTCCTTTCATTCAGTCAGTAGCTTCAATCATTTCTGGTATATGAATAACATGATGTTTTTCAATGGCAAAAATCAATGAATATTGTAAATGCACAAACAGTAATTTCTCCGCATTGCAAGGTGCAATTCTGAAATTTTTTGCTTTTTCCTGCTCCTCTTAGCATGATAAAGAAGATTCAAAGAGAGTGAGATGCCAGCTCCTTTCATTCAGTCAGTAGCTTCAATCATTTCTGGACGTTTTTCAATGGCAAAAATCAATGAATATTGTAAATGCACAAACTGCAATTTCTCCGCATTGCAAGGTGCAATTCTGAAATTTTTTGCTTTTTCCTGCTCCTCTTAGCATGATAAAGAAGATTCAAAGAGAGTGAGATGCCAGCTCCTTTCATTCAGTCAGTAGCTTCAATCATTTCTGGACGTTTTTCAATGGCAAAAATCATTGAATATTGTAAATGCACAAACAGTAATTTCTCCGCATTGCAAGGTGCAATTCTGAAATTTTTTACTTTTTCCTGCTCCTCTTAGCATGATAAAGAAGATTCAAAGAGAGTGAGATGCCAGCTCCTTTCATTCAGTCAGTAGCTTCAATCATTTCTGGTATATGAATAACATGATGTTTTTCAATCGCAAAAATCAATGAATATTGTAAATGCACAAACAGTAATTTCTCCGCATTGCAAGGTGCAATTCTGAAATGTTTTGCTTTTTCCTGCTCCTCTTAGCATGATAAAGAAGATTCAAAGAGAGTGAGATGCCAGCTCCTTTCATTCAGTCAGTAGCTTCAATCATTTCTGGACGTTTTTCAATGGCAAAAATCAATGAATATTGTAAATGCACAAACAGTAATTTCTCCGCATTGCAAGGTGCAATTCTGAAATTTTTTGCTTTTTCCTGCTCCTCTTAGCATGACAAAGAAGATTCAAAGAGAGTGAGATGCCAGATCCTTTCCTTCAGTCAGTAGCTTCAATCATTTCTGGTATATGAATAACATGATGTTTTTCAATGGCAAAAATCAATGAATTTTGTAAATGCACAAACAGTAATTTCTCCGCATTGCAAGGCGCAATTCTGAAATTTTTTGCTTTTTCCTGCTCCTCTTAGCATGATAAAGAAGATTCAAAGAGAGTGAGATGCCAGCTCCTTTCATTCAGTCAGTAGCTTCAATCATTTCTGGACATTTTTCAATGGCAAAAATCAATGAATATTGTAAATGCACAAACAGTAATTTCTCCGCATTGCAAGGTGCAATTCTGAAATTTTTTGCTTTTTCCTGCTCCTCTTAGCATGATAAAGAAGATTCAAAGAGAGTGAGATGCCAGCTCCTTTCATTCAGTCAGTAGCTTCAATCATTTCTGGACGTTTTTCAATGGCAAAAATCAATGAATATTGTAAATGCACAAACAGTAATTTCTCCGCATTGCAAGGTGCAATTCTGAAATTTTTTGCTTTTTCCTGCTCCTCTTAGCATGATAAAGAAGATTCAAAGAGAGTGAGATGCCAGCTCCTTTCATTCAGTCAGTAGCTACAATCATTTCTGGATGTTTTTCAATGGCAAAAATCAATGAATATTGTAAATGCACAAACTGCAATTTCTCCGCATTGCAAGGTGCAATTCTGAAATTTTTTGCTTTTTCCTGCTCCTCTTAGCATGATAAAGAAGATTCAAAGAGAGTGAGATGCCAGCTCCTTTCATTCAGTCAGTAGCTTCAATCATTTCTGGTATATGAATAACATGATGTTTTTCAATGGCAAAAATCAATGAATATTGTAAATGCACAAACAGTAATTTCTCCGCATTGCAAGGTGCAATTCTGAAATTTTTTGCTTTTTCCTGCTCCTCTTAGCATGATAAAGAAGATTCAAAGAGAGTGAGATGCCAGCTCCTTTCATTCAGTCAGTAGCTTCAATCATTTCTGGACGTTTTTCAATGGCAAAAATCAATGAATATTGTAAATGCACAAACTGCAATTTCTCCGCATTGCAAGGTGCAATTCTGAAATTTTTTGCTTTTTCCTGCTCCTCTTAGCATGATAAAGAAGATTCAAAGAGAGTGAGATGCCAGCTCCTTTCATTCAGTCAGTAGCTTCAATCATTTCTGGACGTTTTTCAATGGCAAAAATCAATGAATATTGTAAATGCACAAACAGTAATTTCTCCGCATTGCAAGGTGCAATTCTGAAATTTTTTGCTTTTTCCTGCTCCTCTTAGCATGATAAACAAGATTCAAAGAGAGTGAGATGCCAGCTCCTTTCATTCAGTCAGTAGCTTCAATCATTTTTGGACGTTTTTCAATGGCAAAAATCATTGAATATTGTAAATGCAGAAACAGTAATTTCTCCGCATTGCAAGGTGCAATTCTGAAATTTTTTACTTTTTCCTGCTCCTCTTAGCATGATAAAGAAGATTCAAAGAGAATGAGATGCCAGCTCCTTTCATTCAGTCAGTAGCTTCAATCATTTCTGGTATATGAATAACATGATGTTTTTCAATCGCAAAAATCAATGAATATTGTAAATGCACAAACAGTAATTTCTCCGCATTGCAAGGAGCAATTCTGAAATTTTTTGCTTTTTCCTGCTCCTCTTAGCATGATAAAGAAGATTCAAAGAGAGTGAGATGCCAGCTCCTTTCATTCAGTCAGTAGCTTCAATCATTTCTGGACGTTTTTCAATGGCAAAAATCAATGAATATTGTAAATGCACAAACAGTAATTTCTCCGCATTGCAAGGTGCAATTCTGAAATTTTTTGCTTTTTCCTGCTCCTCTTAGCATGATAAAGAAGATTCAAAGAGAGTGAGATGCCAGCTCCTTTCCTTCAGTCAGTAGCTTCAATCATTTCTGGTATATGAATAACATGATGTTTTTCAATGGCAAAAATCAATGAATTTTGTAAATGCACAAACAGTAATTTCTCCGCATTGCAAGGCGCAATTCTGAAATTTTTTGCTTTTTCCTGCTCCTCTTAGCATGATAAAGAAGATTCAAAGAGAGTGAGATGCCAGCTTCTTTCATTCAGTCAGTAGCTTCAGTCATTTCTGGACATTTTTCAATGGCAAAAATCAATGAATATTGTAAATGCACAAACAGTAATTTCTCCGCATTGCAAGGTGCAATTCTGAAATTTTTTGCTTTTTCCTGCTCCTCTTAGCATGATAAAGAAGATTCAAAGAGAGTGAGATGCCAGCTCCTTTCATTCAGTCAGTAGCTTCAATCATTTCTGGACGTTTTTCAATGGCAAAAATCAATGAATATTGTAAATGCACAAACAGTAATTTCTCCGCATTGCAAGGTGCAATTCTGAAATTTTTTGCTTTTTCCTGCTCCTCTTAGCATGATAAAGAAGATTCAAAGAGAGTGAGGTGCCAGCTCCTTTCATTCAGTCAGGAGCTTCAAACATTTCTGGTATATGAATAACATGTTTTTCAATGGCAAAAATCAATGAATATTGTAAATGCACAAACAGTAATTTCTCCGCATTGCAAGGTGCAATTCTGAAATTTTTTGCTTTTTCCTGCTCCTCTTAGCATGATAAAGAAGATTCAAAGAGAGTGAGATGCCAGCTCCTTTCATTCAGTCAGTAGCTTCAATCATTTCTGGACGTTTTTCAATGGCAAAAATCAATGAATATTGTATATGCACAAACTGTAATTTCTCCGCATTGCAAGGTGCAATTCTGAAATTTTTTGCTTTTTCCTGCTCCTCTTAGCATGATAAAGAAGATTCAAAGAGAGTGAGATGCCAGCTCCTTTCATTCAGTCAGTAGCTTCAATCATTTCTGGACGTTTTTCAATGGCAAAAATCAACGAATATTGTAAATGCACAAACAGTAATTTCTCCGCATTGCAAGGTGCAATTCTGAAATGTTTTGCTTTTTCCTGCTCCTCTTAGCATGATAAAGAAGATTCAAAGAGAGTGAGATGCCAGCTCCTTTCATTCAGTCAGTAGCTTCAATCATTTCTGGACGTTTTTCAATGGCAAAAATCAATGAATATTGTAAATGCACAAACTGTAATTTCTCCGCATTGCAAGGTGCAATTCTGAAATTTTTTGCTTTTTCCTGCTCCTCTTAGCATGATAAAGAAGATTCAAAGAGAGTGAAATGCCAGCTCCATTCATTGAGTCAGTAGCTTCAATCATTTCTGGACGTTTTTCAATGGCAAAAATCAATGAATATTGTAAATGCACAAACAGTAATTTCTCCGCATTGCAAGGTGCAATTCTGAAATTTTTTGCTTTTTCCTGCTCCTCTTAGAATGATAAAGAAGATTCAAAGAGAGTGAGATGCCAGCTCCTTTCATTCAGTCAGTACCTTCAATCATTTCTGGACGTTTTTCAATGGCAAAAATCAATGAATATTGTAAATGCACAAACAGTAATTTCTCCGCATTGCAAGGTGCAATTCTGAAATTTTTTGCTTTTTCCTGCTCCTCTTAGCATGATAAAGAAGATTCAAAGAGAGTGAGATGCCAGTTCCTTTCATTCAGTCAGTAGCTTCAAACATTTCTGGTATATGAATAACATGATGTTTTTCAATGGCAAAAATCAATGAATATTGTAAATTCACAAACAGTAATTTCTCCGCATTGCAAGGTGCAAGTCTGAAATTTTTTGCTTTTTCCTGCTCCTCTTAGCATGATAAAGAAGATTCAAAGAGAGTGAGATGCCAGCTCCTTTCATTCAGTCAGTAGCTTCAAACATTTCTGGTATATGAATAACATGATGTTTTTCAATGGCAAAAATCAATGAATATTGTAAATGCACAAACAGTAATTTCTCCGCATTGCAAGGTGCAAGTCTGAAATTTTTTGCTTTTTCCTGCTCCTCTTAGCATGATAAAGAAGATTCAAAGAGAGTGAGATGCCAGCTACTTTCATTCAGTCAGTAGCTTCAATCATTTCTGGACGTTTTTCAATGGTAAAAATCAATGAATATTGTAAATGCACAAACAGTAATTTCTCCACATTGCAAGGTGCAATTCTGAAATTTTTTGCTTTATCCTGCTCCTCTTAGCATGATAAAGAAGATTCAAAGAGATTGAGATGCCAGCTCCTTTCATTCAGTCAGTAGCTTCAAACATTTCTGGTATATGAATAACATGATGTTTTTCAATGGCAAAAATCAATGAATATTGTAAATGCACAAACAGTAATTTCTCCGCATTGCAAGGTGCAATTCTGAAATTTTTTGCTTTTTCCTGCTCCTCTTAGCATGATAAAGAAGATTCAAAGAGAGTGAGATGCCAGCTCCTTTCATTCAGTCAGTAGCTTCAAACATTTCTGGTATATGAATAACATGATGTTTTTCAATGGCAAAAATCAATGAATATTGTAAATGCACAAACAGTAATTTCTCCGCATTGCAAGGTGCAAGTCTGAAATTTTTTGCTTTTTCCTGCTCCTCTTAGCATGATAAAGAAGATTCAAAGAGAGTGAGATGCCAGCTACTTTCATTCAGTCAGTAGCTTCAATCATTTCTGGACGTTTTTCAATGGTAAAAATCAATGAATATTGTAAATGCACAAACAGTAATTTCTCCACATTGCAAGGTGCAATTCTGAAATTTTTTGCTTTTTCCTGCTCCTCTTAGCATGATAAAGAAGATTCAAAGAGAGTGAGATGCCAGCTCCTTTCATTCAGTCAGTAGCTTCAAACATTTCTGGTATATGAATAACATGATGTTTTTCAATGGCAAAAATCAATGAATATTGTAAATGCACAAACAGTAATTTCTCCGCATTGCAAGGTGCAATTCTGAAATTTTTTGCTTTTTCCTGCTCCTCTTAGCATGATAAAGAAGATTCAAAGAGAGTGAGATGCCAGCTCCTTTCATTCAGTCAGTAGCTTCAATCATTTCTGGACGTTTTTCAATGGCAAAAATCAATGAATATTGTAAATGCACAAACAGTAATTTCTCCGCATTGCAAGGTGCAATTCTGAAATTTTTTGCTTTTTCCTGCTCCTCTTGGCATGATAAAGAAGATTCAAATAGAGTGAGATGCCAGCTCCTTTCATTCAGTCAGTACCTTCAATCATTTCTGGACGTTTTTCAATGGCAAAAATCAATGAATATTGTAAATGCACAAACAGTAATTTTTCCGCATTGCAAGGTGCAATTCTGAAATTTTTTGCTTTTTCCCGCTCCTCTTAGCATGATAAAGAAGATTCAAAGAGAGTGAGGTGCCAGCTCCTTTCATTCAGTCAGTAGCTTCAAACATTTCTGGTATATGAATAACATGTTTTTCAATGGCAAAAATCAATGAATATTGTAAATGCACAAACAGTAATTTCTCCGCATTGCAAGGTGCAATTCTGAAATTTTTTGCTTTTTCCTGCTCCTCTTAGCATGATAAAGAAGATTCAAAGAGAGTGAGATGCCAGCTCCTTTCATTCAGTCAGTAGCTTCAATCATTTCTGGACGTTTTTCAATGGCAAAAATCAATGAATATTGTATATGCACAAACTGTAATTTCTCCGCATTGCAAGGTGCAATTCTGAAATTTTTTGCTTTTTCCTGCTCCTCTTAGCATGATAAAGAAGATTCAAAGAGAGTGAGATGCCAGCTCCTTTCATTCAGTCAGTAGCTTCAATCATTTCTGGACGTTTTTCAATGGCAAAAATCAACGAATATTGTAAATGCACAAACAGTAATTTCTCCGCATTGCAAGGTGCAATTCTGAAATGTTTTGCTTTTTCCTGCTCCTCTTAGCATGATAAAGAAGATTCAAAGAGAGTGAGATGCCAGCTCCTTTCATTCAGTCAGTAGCTTCAATCATTTCTGGACGTTTTTCAATGGCAAAAATCAATGAATATTGTAAATGCACAAACTGTAATTTCTCCGCATTGCAAGGTGCAATTCTGAAATTTTTTGCTTTTTCCTGTGCCTCTTAGCATGATAAAGAAGATTCAAAGAGAGTGAAATGCCAGCTCCATTCATTGAGTCAGTAGCTTCAATCATTTCTGGACGTTTTTCAATGGCAAAAATCAATGAATATTGTAAATGCACAAACAGTAATTTCTCCGCATTGCAAGGTGCAATTCTGAAATTTTTTGCTTTTTCCTGCTCCTCTTAGAATGATAAAGAAGATTCAAAGAGAGTGAGATGCCAGCTCCTTTCATTCAGTCAGTACCTTCAATCATTTCTGGACGTTTTTCAATGGCAAAAATCAATGAATATTGTAAATGCACAAACAGTAATTTCTCCGCATTGCAAGGTGCAATTCTGAAATTTTTTGCTTTTTCCTGCTCCTCTTAGCATGATAAAGAAGATTCAAAGAGAGTGAGATGCCAGTTCCTTTCATTCAGTCAGTAGCTTCAAACATTTCTGGTATATGAATAACATGATGTTTTTCAATGGCAAAAATCAATGAATATTGTAAATTCACAAACAGTAATTTCTCCGCATTGCAAGGTGCAAGTCTGAAATTTTTTGCTTTTTCCTGCTCCTCTTAGCATGATAAAGAAGATTCAAAGAGAGTGAGATGCCAGCTCCTTTCATTCAGTCAGTAGCTTCAAACATTTCTGGTATATGAATAACATGATGTTTTTCAATGGCAAAAATCAATGAATATTGTAAATGCACAAACAGTAATTTCTCCGCATTGCAAGGTGCAAGTCTGAAATTTTTTGCTTTTTCCTGCTCCTCTTAGCATGATAAAGAAGATTCAAAGAGAGTGAGATGCCAGCTACTTTCATTCAGTCAGTAGCTTCAATCATTTCTGGACGTTTTTCAATGGTAAAAATCAATGAATATTGTAAATGCACAAACAGTAATTTCTCCACATTGCAAGGTGCAATTCTGAAATTTTTTGCTTTATCCTGCTCCTCTTAGCATGATAAAGAAGATTCAAAGAGATTGAGATGCCAGCTCCTTTCATTCAGTCAGTAGCTTCAAACATTTCTGGTATATGAATAACATGATGTTTTTCAATGGCAAAAATCAATGAATATTGTAAATGCACAAACAGTAATTTCTCCGCATTGCAAGGTGCAATTCTGAAATTTTTTGCTTTTTCCTGCTCCTCTTAGCATGATAAAGAAGATTCAAAGAGAGTGAGATGCCAGCTCCTTTCATTCAGTCAGTAGCTTCAAACATTTCTGGTATATGAATAACATGATGTTTTTCAATGGCAAAAATCAATGAATATTGTAAATGCACAAACAGTAATTTCTCCGCATTGCAAGGTGCAAGTCTGAAATTTTTTGCTTTTTCCTGCTCCTCTTAGCATGATAAAGAAGATTCAAAGAGAGTGAGATGCCAGCTACTTTCATTCAGTCAGTAGCTTCAATCATTTCTGGACGTTTTTCAATGGTAAAAATCAATGAATATTGTAAATGCACAAACAGTAATTTCTCCACATTGCAAGGTGCAATTCTGAAATTTTTTGCTTTTTCCTGCTCCTCTTAGCATGATAAAGAAGATTCAAAGAGAGTGAGATGCCAGCTCCTTTCATTCAGTCAGTAGCTTCAAACATTTCTGGTATATGAATAACATGATGTTTTTCAATGGCAAAAATCAATGAATATTGTAAATGCACAAACAGTAATTTCTCCGCATTGCAAGGTGCAATTCTGAAATTTTTTGCTTTTTCCTGCTCCTCTTAGCATGATAAAGAAGATTCAAAGAGAGTGAGATGCCAGCTCCTTTCATTCAGTCAGTAGCTTCAATCATTTCTGGACGTTTTTCAATGGCAAAAATCAATGAATATTGTAAATGCACAAACAGTAATTTCTCCGCATTGCAAGGTGCAATTCTGAAATTTTTTGCTTTTTCCTGCTCCTCTTGGCATGATAAAGAAGATTCAAATAGAGTGAGATGCCAGCTCCTTTCATTCAGTCAGTACCTTCAATCATTTCTGGACGTTTTTCAATGGCAAAAATCAATGAATATTGTAAATGCACAAACAGTAATTTTTCCGCATTGCAAGGTGCAATTCTGAAATTTTTTGCTTTTTCCCGCTCCTCTTAGCATGATAAAGAAGATTCAAAGAGAGTGAGGTGCCAGCTCCTTTCATTCAGTCAGTAGCTTCAAACATTTCTGGTATATGAATAACATGTTTTTCAATGGCAAAAATCAATGAATATTGTAAATGCACAAACAGTAATTTCTCCGCATTGCAAGGTGCAATTCTGAAATTTTTTGCTTTTTCCTGCTCCTCTTAGCATGATAAAGAAGATTCAAAGAGAGTGAGATGCCAGCTCCTTTCATTCAGTCAGTAGCTTCAATCATTTCTGGACGTTTTTCAATGGCAAAAATCAATGAATATTGTAAATGCACAAACAGTAATTTCTCCGCATTGCAAGGTGCAATTCTGAAATTTTTTGCTTTTTCCTGCTCCTCTTAGCATGATAAAGAAGATTCAAAGAGAGTGAGATGCCAGCTCCTTTCATTCAGTCAGTAGCTTCAATCATTTCTGGACGTTTTTCAATGGCAAAAATCAATGAATATTGTAAATGCACAAACAGTAATTTCTCCGCATTGCAAGGTGCAATTCTGAAATTTTTTGCTTTTTCCTGCTCCTCTTAGCATGATAAAGAAGATTCAAAGAGAGTGAGATGCCAGCTCCTTTCATTCAGTCAGTAGCTTCAAACATTTCTGGTATATGAATAACATGATGTTTTTCAATGGCAAAAATCAATGAATATTGTAAATGCACAAACAGTAATTTCTCCGCATTGCAAGGTGCAAGTCTGAAATTTTTTGCTTTTTCCTGCTCCTCTTAGCATGATAAAGAAGATTCAAAGAGAGTGAGATGCCAGCTACTTTCATTCAGTCAGTAGCTTCAATCATTTCTGGACGTTTTTCAATGGTAAAAATCAATGTATATTGTAAATGCACAAACAGTAATTTCTCCACATTGCAAGGTGCAGTTCTAAAATTTTTTGCTTTTTCCTGCTCCTCTTAGCATGATAAAGAAGATTCAAAGAGAGTGAGATGCCAGCTCCTTTCATTCAGTCAGTAGCTTCAAACATTTCTGGTATATGAATAACATGATGTTTTTCAATGGCAAAAATCAATGAATATTGTAAATGCACAAACAGTAATTTCTCCGCATTGCAAGGTGCAATTCTGAAATTTTTTGCTTTTTCCTGCTCCTCTTAGCATGATTCAAAGAGAGTGAGATGCCAGCTCCTTTCATTCAGTCAGTAGCTTCAATCATTTCTGGACATTTTTCAATGGCAAAAATCAATGAATATTGTAAATGCACAAACAGTAATTTCTCCGCATTGCAAGGTGCAATTCTGAAATTTTTTGCTTTTTCCTGCTCCTCTTAGCATGATAAAGAAGATTCAAAGAGAGTGAGATGTCAGCTCCTTTCATTCAGTCAGTAGCTTCAAACATTTCTGGTATATGAATAACATGATGTTTTTCAATGGCAAAAATCAATGAATATTGTAAATGCACAAACAGTAATTTCTCCGCATTGCAAGGTGCAATTCTGAAATTTTTTGCTTTTTCCTGCTCCTCTTAGCATGATAAAGAAGATTCAAAGAGAGTGAGATGCCAGCTCCTTTCATTCAGTCAGTAGCTTCAAACATTTCTGGTATATGAATAACATGATGTTTTTCAATGGCAAAAATCAATGAATATTGTAAATGCACAAACAGTAATTTCTCCGCATTGCAAGGTGCAATTCTGAAATTTTTTGCTTTTTCCTGCTCCTCTTAGCATGATAAAGAAGATTCAAAGAGAGTGAGATGCCAGCTCCTTTCATTCAGTCAGTACCTTCAATCATTTCTGGACGTTTTTCAATGGCAAAAATCAATGAATATTGTAAATGCACAAACAGTAATTTCTCCGCATTGCAAGGTGCAATTCTGAAATTTTTTGCTTTTTCCCGCTCCTCTTAGCATGATAAAGAAGATTCAAAGAGAGTGAGGTGCCAGCTCCTTTCATTCAGTCAGTAGCTTCAAACATTTCTGGTATATGAATTACATGTTTTTCAATGGCAAAAATCAATGAATATTGTAAATGCACAAACAGTAATTTCTCCGCATTGCAAGGTGCAATTCTGAAATTTCTTGCTTTTTCCTGCTCCTCTTAGCATGATAAAGAAGATTCAAAGAGAGTGAGATGCCAGCTCCTTTCATTCAGTCAGTAGCTTCAATCATTTCTGGACGTTTTTCAATGGCAAAAATCAATGAATATTGTAAATGCACAAACAGTAATTTCTCCGCATTGCAAGGTGCAATTCTGAAATTTTTTGCTTTTTCCTGCTCCTCTTAGCATGATAAAGAAGATTCAAAGAGAGTGAGATGCCAGCTCCTTTCATTCAGTCAGTAGCTTCAATCATTTCTGGACGTTTTTCAATGGCAAAAATCAATGAATATTGTAAATGCACAAAAAGTAATTTCTCCGCATTGCAAGGTGCAATTCTGAAATTTTTTGCTTTTTCCTGCTCCTCTTAGCATGATAAAGAAGATTCAAAGAGAGTGAGATGCCAGCTCCTTTCATTCAGTCAGTAGCTTCAAACATTTCTGGTATATGAATAACATGATGTTTTTCAATGGCAAAAATCAATGAATATTGTAAATGCACAAACAGTAATTTCTCCGCATTGCAAGGTGCAAGTCTGAAATTTTTTGCTTTTTCCTGCTCCTCTTAGCATGATAAAAAAGATTCAAAGAGAGTGAGATGGCAGCTACTTTCATTCAGTCAGTAGCTTCAATCATTTCTGGACGTTTTTCAATGGTAAAAAACAATGAATATTGTAAATGCACAAACAGTAATTTCTCCACATTGCAAGGTGCAATTCTGAAATTTTTTGCTTTTTCCTGCTCCTCTTAGCATGATAAAGAAGATTCAAAGAGAGTGAGATGCCAGCTCCTTTCATTCAGTCAGTAGCTTCAAACATTTCTGGTATATGAATAACATGATGTTTTTCAATGGCAAAAATCAATTAATATTGTAAATGCACAAACAGTAATTTCTCCGCATTGCAAGGTGCAATTCTGAAATTTCTTGCTTTTTCCTGCTCCTCTTAGCATGATAAAGAAGATTCAAAGAGAGTGAGATGCCAGCTCCTTTCATTCAGTCAGTAGCTTCAATCATTTCTGGTATATGAATAACATGATGTTTTTCAATGGCAAAAATCAATGAATATTGTAAATGCACAAACAGTAATTTCTCCGCATTGCAAGGTGCAATTCTGAAATTTTTTGCTTTTTCCTGCTCCTCTTAGCATGATAAAGAAGATTCAAAGAGAGTGAGATGCCAGCTCCTTTCATTCAGTCAGTAGCTTCAATCATTTCTGGACTTTTTTCAACGGCAAAAATCAATGAATATTGTAAATGCACAAACAGTAATTTCTCCGCATTGCAAGGTGCAATTCTGAAATTTTTTGCTTTTTCCTGCTCCTCTTAGCATGATAAAGAAGATTCAAAGAGATTGAGATGCCAGCTCCTTTCATTCAGTCAGTAGCTTCAAACATTTCTGGTATATGAATAACATGATGTTTTTCAATGGCAAAAATCAATGTATATTGTAAATGCACAAACAGTAATTTCTCCGCATTGCAAGGTGCAATTCTGAAATTTTTTGCTTTTTCCTGCTCCTCTTAGCATGATAAAGAAGATTCAAAGAGAGTGAGATGCCAGCTCCTTTCATTCAGTCAGTAGCTTCAAACATTTCTGGTATATGAATAACATGATGTTTTTCAATGGCAAAAATCAATGAATATTGTAAATGCACAAACAGTAATTTCTCCGCATTGCAAGGTGCAAGTCTGAAATTTTTTGCTTTTTCCTGCTCCTCTTAGCATGATAAAGAAGATTCAAAGAGAGTGAGATGCCAGCTACTTTCATTCAGTCAGTAGCTTCAATCATTTCTGGACGTTTTTCAATGGTAAAAATCAATGAATATTGTAAATGCACAAACAGTAATTTCTCCACATTGCAAGGTGCAATTCTGAAATTTTTTGCTTTTTCCTGCTCCTCTTAGCATGATAAAGAAGATTCAAAGAGAGTGAGATGCCAGCTCCTTTCATTCAGTCAGTAGCTTCAAACATTTCTGGTATATGAATAACATGATGTTTTTCAATGGCAAAAATCAATGAATATTGTAAATGCACAAACAGTAATTTCTCCGCATTGCAAGGTGCAATTCTGAAATTTTTTGCTTTTTCCTGCTCCTCTTAGCATGATAAAGAAGATTCAAAGAGAGTGAGATGCCAGCTCCTTTCATTCAGTCAGTAGCTTCAATCATTTCTGGACGTTTTTCAATGGCAAAAATCAATGAATATTGTAAATGCACAAACAGTAATTTTTCCGCATTGCAAGGTGCAATTCTGAAATTTTTTGCTTTTTCCCGCTCCTCTTAGCATGATAAAGAAGATTCAAAGAGAGTGAGGTGCCAGCTCCTTTCATTCAGTCAGTAGCTTCAAACATTTCTGGTATATGAATAACATGTTTTTCAATGGCAAAAATCAATGAATATTGTAAATGCACAAACAGTAATTTCTCCGCATTGCAAGGTGCAATTCTGAAATTTTTTGCTTTTTCCTGCTCCTCTTAGCATGATAAAGAAGATTCAAAGAGAGTGAGATGCCAGCTCCTTTCATTCAGTCAGTAGCTTCAATCATTTCTGGACGTTTTTCAATGGCAAAAATCAATGAATATTGTAAATGCACAAACAGTAATTTCTCCGCATTGCAAGGTGCAATTCTGAAATTTTTTGCTTTTTCCTGCTCCTCTTAGCATGATAAAGAAGATTCAAAGAGAGTGAGATGCCAGCTCCTTTCATTCAGTCAGTAGCTTCAATCATTTCTGGACGTTTTTCAATGGCAAAAATCAATGAATATTGTAAATGCACAAACAGTAATTTCTCCGCATTGCAAGGTGCAATTCTGAAATTTTTTGCTTTTTCCTGCTCCTCTTAGCATGATAAAGAAGATTCAAAGAGAGTGAGATGCCAGCTCCTTTCATTCAGTCAGTAGCTTCAAACATTTCTGGTATATGAATAACATGATGTTTTTCAATGGCAAAAATCAATGAATATTGTAAATGCACAAACAGTAATTTCTCCGCATTGCAAGGTGCAAGTCTGAAATTTTTTGCTTTTTCCTGCTCCTCTTAGCATGATAAAGAAGATACAAAGAGAGTGAGATGCCAGCTACTTTCATTCAGTCAGTAGCTTCAATCATTTCTGGACGTTTTTCAATGGTAAAAATCAATGTATATTGTAAATGCACAAACAGTAATTTCTCCACATTGCAAGGTGCAATTCTAAAATTTTTTGCTTTTTCCTGCTCCTCTTAGCATGATAAAGAAGATTCAAAGAGAGTGAGATGCCAGCTCCTTTCATTCAGTCAGTAGCTTCAAACATTTCTGGTATATGAATAACATGATGTTTTTCAATGGCAAAAATCAATGAATATTGTAAATGCACAAACAGTAATTTCTCCGCATTGCAAGGTGCAATTCTGAAATTTTTTGCTTTTTCCTGCTCCTCTTAGCATGATTCAAAGAGAGTGAGATGCCAGCTCCTTTCATTCAGTCAGTAGCTTCAATCATTTCTGGACATTTTTCAATGGCAAAAATCAATGAATATTGTAAATGCACAAACAGTAATTTCTCCGCATTGCAAGGTGCAATTCTGAAATTTTTTGCTTTTTCCTGCTCCTCTTAGCATGATAAAGAAGATTCAAAGAGAGTGAGATGTCAGCTCCTTTCATACAGTCAGTAGCTTCAAACATTTCTGGTATATGAATAACATGATGTTTTTCAATGGCAAAAATCAATGAATATTGTAAATGCACAAACAGTAATTTGTCCGCATTGCAAGGTGCAATTCTGAAATTTTTTGCTTTTTACTGCTCCTCTTAGCATGATAAAGAAGATTCAAAGAGAGTGAGATGCCAGCTCCTTTCATTCAGTCAGTAGCTTCAAACATTTCTGGTATATGAATAACATGATGTTTTTCAATGGCAAAAATCAATGAATATTGTAAATGCACAAATAGTAATTTCTCCGCATTGCAAGGTGCAAGTCTGAAATTTTTTGCTTTTTCCTGCTCCTCTTAGCATGATAAAGAAGATTCAAAGAGAGTGAGATGCCAGCTACTTTCATTCAGTCAGTAGCTTCAATCATTTCTGGACGTTTTTCAATGGTAAAAATCAATGAATATTGTAAATGCACAAACAGTAATTTCTCCACATTGCAAGGTGCAATTCTGAAATTTTTTGCTTTTTCCTGCTCCTCTTAGCATGATAAAGAAGATTCAAAGAGATTGAGATGCCAGCTCCTTTCATTCAGTCAGTAGCTTCAAACATTTCTTGTATATGAATAACATGATGTTTTTCAATGGCAAAAATCAATGAATATTGTAAATGCACAAACAGTAATATCTCCACATTGCAAGGTGCAATTCTGAAATTTTTTGCTTTTTCCTGCTAATCCTAGCATGATAAAGAAGATTCAAAGAGAGTGAGATGCCAGCTCCTTTCATTCAGTCAGTAGCTTCAAACATTTCTGGTATATGAATAACATGATGTTTTTCAATGGCAAAAATCAATGAATATTGTAAATGCACAAACAGTAATTTCTCCGCATTGCAAGGTGCAAGTCTGAAATTTTTTGCTTTTTCCTGCTCCTCTTAGCATGATAAAGAAAAATCAAAGAGAGTGAGATGCCAGCTACTTTCATTCACTCAGTAGCTTCAATCATTTCTGGACGTTTTTCAATGGTAAAAATCAATGAATATTGTAAATGCACAAACAGTAATTTCTCCACATTGCAAGGTGCAATTCTGAAATTTTTTGCTTTTTCCTGCTCCTCTTAGCATGATAAAGAAGATTCAAAGAGAGTGAGATGCCAGCTCCTTTCATTCAGTCAGTAGCTTCAATCATTTCTGGACGTTTCTCAATGGCAAAAATCAATGAATATTGTAAATGCACAAACTGTAATTTCTCCGCATTGCATGGTGCAATTCTGAAATTTTTTGCTTTTTCCTGCTCCTCTTAGCATGATAAAGAAGATTCAAAGAGAGTGAGATGCCAGCTCCTTTCATTCAGTCAGTAGCTTCAATCATTTCTGGACGTTTTTCAATGGCAAAAATCAATGAATATTGTAAATGCACAAACAGTAATTTCTCCGCATTGCAAGGTGCAATTCTGAAATTTTTTGCTTTTTCCTGCTCCTCTTAGCATGATAAAGAAGATTCAAAGAGAGTGAGATGCCAGCTCCTTTCATTCAGTCAGTACCTTCAATCATTTCTGGACGTTTTTCAATGGCAAAAATCAATGAATATTGTAAATGCACAAACAGTAATTTCTCCGCATTGCAAGGTGCAATTCTGAAATTTTTTGCTTTTTCCCGCTCCTCTTAGCATGATAAAGAAGATTCAAAGAGAGTGAGGTGCCAGCTCCTTTCATTCAGTCAGTAGCTTCAAACATTTCTGGTATATGAATTACATGTTTTTCAATGGCAAAAATCAATGAATATTGTAAATGCACAAACAGTAATTTCTCCGCATTGCAAGGTGCAATTCTGAAATTTTTTGCTTTTTCCTGCTCCTTTTAGCATGATAAAGAAGATTCAAAGAGAGTGAGATGCCAGCTCCTTTCATTCAGTCAGTAGCTTCAATCATTTCTGGACGTTTTTCAATGGCAAAAATCAATGAATATTGTAAATGCACAAACAGTAATTTCTCCGCATTGCAAGGTGCAATTCTGAAATTTTTTGCTTTTTCCTGCTCCTCTTAGCATGATAAAGAAGATTCAAAGAGAGTGAGATGCCAGCTCCTTTCATTCAGTCAGTAGCTTCAATCATTTCTGGACGTTTTTCAATGGCAAAAATCAATGAATATTGTAAATGCACAAAAAGTAATTTCTCCGCATTGCAAGGTGCAATTCTGAAATTTTTTGCTTTTTCCTGCTCCTCTTAGCATGATACAGAAGATTCAAAGAGAGTGAGATGCCAGCTCCTTTCATTCAGTCAGTAGCTTCAAACATTTCTGGTATATGAATAACATGATGTTTTTCAATGGCAAAAATCAATGAATATTGTAAATGCACAAACAGTAATTTCTCCGCATTGCAAGGTGCAAGTCTGAAATTTTTTGCTTTTTCCTGCTCCTCTTAGCATGATAAAAAAGATTCAAAGAGAGTGAGATGGCAGCTACTTTCATTCAGTCAGTAGCTTCAATCATTTCTGGACGTTTTTCAATGGTAAAAATCAATGAATATTGTAAATGCACAAACAGTAATTTCTCCACATTGCAAGGTGCAATTCTGAAATTTTTTGCTTTTTCCTGCTCCTCTTAGCATGATAAAGAAGATTCAAAGAGAGTGAGATGCCAGCTCCTTTCATTCAGTCAGTAGCTTCAATCATTTCTGGTATATGAATAACATGATGTTTTTCAATGGCAAAAATCAATGAATATTGTAAATGCACAAACAGTAATTTCTCCGCATTGCAAGGTGCAATTCTGAAATTTTTTGCTTTTTCCTGCTCCTCTTAGCATGATAAAGAAGATTCAAAGAGAGTGAGATGCCAGCTCCTTTCATTCAGTCAGTAGCTTCAATCATTTCTGGACGTTTTTCAATGGCAAAAATCAATGAATATTGTAAATGCACAAACTGCAATTTCTCCGCATTGCAAGGTGCAATTCTGAAATTTTTTGCTTTTTCCTGCTCCTCTTAGCATGATAAAGAAGATTCAAAGAGAGTGAGATGCCAGCTCCTTTCATTCAGTCAGTAGCTTCAATCATTTCTGGTATATGAATAACATGATGTTTTTCAATAGCAAAAATCAATGAATATTGTAAATGCACAAACAGTAATTTCTCCGCATTGCAAGGTGCAATTCTGAAATTTTTGGCTTTTTCCTGCTCCTCTTAGCATGATAAAGAAGATTCAAAGAGAGTGAGATGCCAGCTCCTTTCATTCAGTCAGTAGCTTCAATCATTTCTGGACGTTTTTCAATGGCAAAAATCAATGAATATTGTAAATGCACAAACAGTAATTTCTCCGCATTGCAAGGTGCAATTCTGAAATTTTTTGCTTTTTCCTGCTCCTCTTAGCATGATAAACAAGATTCAAAGAGAGTGAGATGCCAGCTCCTTTCATTCAGTCAGTAGCTTCAATCATTTTTGGACGTTTTTCAATGGCAAAAATCATTGAATATTGTAAATGCAGAAACAGTAATTTCTCCGCATTGCAAGGTGCAATTCTGAAATTTTTTACTTTTTCCTGCTCCTCTTAGCATGATAAAGAAGATTCAAAGAGAATGAGATGCCAGCTCCTTTCATTCAGTCAGTAGCTTCAATCATTTCTGGTATATGAATAACATGATGTTTTTCAATCGCAAAAATCAATGAATATTGTAAATGCACAAACAGTAATTTCTCCGCATTGCAAGGAGCAATTCTGAAATTTTTTGCTTTTTCCTGCTCCTCTTAGCATGATAAAGAAGATTCAAAGAGAGTGAGATGCCAGCTCCTTTCATTCAGTCAGTAGCTTCAATCATTTCTGGACGTTTTTCAATGGCAAAAATCAATGAATATTGTAAATGCACAAACAGTAATTTCTCCGCATTGCAAGGTGCAATTCTGAAATTTTTTGCTTTTTCCTGCTCCTCTTAGCATGATAAAGAAGATTCAAAGAGAGTGAGATGCCAGCTCCTTTCCTTCAGTCAGTAGCTTCAATCATTTCTGGTATATGAATAACATGATGTTTTTCAATGGCAAAAATCAATGAATTTTGTAAATGCACAAACAGTAATTTCTCCGCATTGCAAGGCGCAATTCTGAAATTTTTTGCTTTTTCCTGCTCCTCTTAGCATGATAAAGAAGATTCAAAGAGAGTGAGATGCCAGCTCCTTTCATTCAGTCAGTAGCTTCAGTCATTTCTGGACATTTTTCAATGGCAAAAATCAATGAATATTGTAAATGCACAAACAGTAATTTCTCCGCATTGCAAGGTGCAATTCTGAAATTTTTTGCTTTTTCCTGCTCCTCTTAGCATGATAAAGAAGATTCAAAGAGAGTGAGATGCCAGCTCCTTTCATTCAGTCAGTAGCTTCAATCATTTCTGGACGTTTTTCAATGGCAAAAATCAATGAATATTGTAAATGCACAAACAGTAATTTCTCCGCATTGCAAGGTGCAATTCTGAAATTTTTTGCTTTTTCCTGCTCCTCTTAGCATGATAAAGAAGATTCAAAGAGAGTGAGGTGCCAGCTCCTTTCATTCAGTCAGGAGCTTCAAACATTTCTGGTATATGAATAACATGTTTTTCAATGGCAAAAATCAATGAATATTGTAAATGCACAAACAGTAATTTCTCCGCATTGCAAGGTGCAATTCTGAAATTTTTTGCTTTTTCCTGCTCCTCTTAGCATGATAAAGAAGATTCAAAGAGAGTGAGATGCCAGCTCCTTTCATTCAGTCAGTAGCTTCAATCATTTCTGGACGTTTTTCAATGGCAAAAATCAATGAATATTGTATATGCACAAACTGTAATTTCTCCGCATTGCAAGGTGCAATTCTGAAATTTTTTGCTTTTTCCTGCTCCTCTTAGCATGATAAAGAAGATTCAAAGAGAGTGAGATGCCAGCTCCTTTCATTCAGTCAGTAGCTTCAATCATTTCTGGACGTTTTTCAATGGCAAAAATCAACGAATATTGTAAATGCACAAACAGTAATTTCTCCGCATTGCAAGGTGCAATTCTGAAATGTTTTGCTTTTTCCTGCTCCTCTTAGCATGATAAAGAAGATTCAAAGAGAGTGAGATGCCAGCTCCTTTCATTCAGTCAGTAGCTTCAATCATTTCTGGACGTTTTTCAATGGCAAAAATCAATGAATATTGTAAATGCACAAACTGTAATTTCTCCGCATTGCAAGGTGCAATTCTGAAATTTTTTGCTTTTTCCTGCTCCTCTTAGCATGATAAAGAAGATTCAAAGAGAGTGAAATGCCAGCTCCATTCATTGAGTCAGTAGCTTCAATCATTTCTGGACGTTTTTCAATGGCAAAAATCAATGAATATTGTAAATGCACAAACAGTAATTTCTCCGCATTGCAAGGTGCAATTCTGAAATTTTTTGCTTTTTCCTGCTCCTCTTAGAATGATAAAGAAGATTCAAAGAGAGTGAGATGCCAGCTCCTTTCATTCAGTCAGTACCTTCAATCATTTCTGGACGTTTTTCAATGGCAAAAATCAATGAATATTGTAAATGCACAAACAGTAATTTCTCCGCATTGCAAGGTGCAATTCTGAAATTTTTTGCTTTTTCCTGCTCCTCTTAGCATGATAAAGAAGATTCAAAGAGAGTGAGATGCCAGTTCCTTTCATTCAGTCAGTAGCTTCAAACATTTCTGGTATATGAATAACATGATGTTTTTCAATGGCAAAAATCAATGAATATTGTAAATTCACAAACAGTAATTTCTCCGCATTGCAAGGTGCAAGTCTGAAATTTTTTGCTTTTTCCTGCTCCTCTTAGCATGATAAAGAAGATTCAAAGAGAGTGAGATGCCAGCTCCTTTCATTCAGTCAGTAGCTTCAAACATTTCTGGTATATGAATAACATGATGTTTTTCAATGGCAAAAATCAATGAATATTGTAAATGCACAAACAGTAATTTCTCCGCATTGCAAGGTGCAAGTCTGAAATTTTTTGCTTTTTCCTGCTCCTCTTAGCATGATAAAGAAGATTCAAAGAGAGTGAGATGCCAGCTACTTTCATTCAGTCAGTAGCTTCAATCATTTCTGGACGTTTTTCAATGGTAAAAATCAATGAATATTGTAAATGCACAAACAGTAATTTCTCCACATTGCAAGGTGCAATTCTGAAATTTTTTGCTTTATCCTGCTCCTCTTAGCATGATAAAGAAGATTCAAAGAGATTGAGATGCCAGCTCCTTTCATTCAGTCAGTAGCTTCAAACATTTCTGGTATATGAATAACATGATGTTTTTCAATGGCAAAAATCAATGAATATTGTAAATGCACAAACAGTAATTTCTCCGCATTGCAAGGTGCAATTCTGAAATTTTTTGCTTTTTCCTGCTCCTCTTAGCATGATAAAGAAGATTCAAAGAGAGTGAGATGCCAGCTCCTTTCATTCAGTCAGTAGCTTCAAACATTTCTGGTATATGAATAACATGATGTTTTTCAATGGCAAAAATCAATGAATATTGTAAATGCACAAACAGTAATTTCTCCGCATTGCAAGGTGCAAGTCTGAAATTTTTTGCTTTTTCCTGCTCCTCTTAGCATGATAAAGAAGATTCAAAGAGAGTGAGATGCCAGCTACTTTCATTCAGTCAGTAGCTTCAATCATTTCTGGACGTTTTTCAATGGTAAAAATCAATGAATATTGTAAATGCACAAACAGTAATTTCTCCACATTGCAAGGTGCAATTCTGAAATTTTTTGCTTTTTCCTGCTCCTCTTAGCATGATAAAGAAGATTCAAAGAGAGTGAGATGCCAGCTCCTTTCATTCAGTCAGTAGCTTCAAACATTTCTGGTATATGAATAACATGATGTTTTTCAATGGCAAAAATCAATGAATATTGTAAATGCACAAACAGTAATTTCTCCGCATTGCAAGGTGCAATTCTGAAATTTTTTGCTTTTTCCTGCTCCTCTTAGCATGATAAAGAAGATTCAAAGAGAGTGAGATGCCAGCTCCTTTCATTCAGTCAGTAGCTTCAATCATTTCTGGACGTTTTTCAATGGCAAAAATCAATGAATATTGTAAATGCACAAACAGTAATTTCTCCGCATTGCAAGGTGCAATTCTGAAATTTTTTGCTTTTTCCTGCTCCTCTTGGCATGATAAAGAAGATTCAAATAGAGTGAGATGCCAGCTCCTTTCATTCAGTCAGTACCTTCAATCATTTCTGGACGTTTTTCAATGGCAAAAATCAATGAATATTGTAAATGCACAAACAGTAATTTTTCCGCATTGCAAGGTGCAATTCTGAAATTTTTTGCTTTTTCCCGCTCCTCTTAGCATGATAAAGAAGATTCAAAGAGAGTGAGGTGCCAGCTCCTTTCATTCAGTCAGTAGCTTCAAACATTTCTGGTATATGAATAACATGTTTTTCAATGGCAAAAATCAATGAATATTGTAAATGCACAAACAGTAATTTCTCCGCATTGCAAGGTGCAATTCTGAAATTTTTTGCTTTTTCCTGCTCCTCTTAGCATGATAAAGAAGATTCAAAGAGAGTGAGATGCCAGCTCCTTTCATTCAGTCAGTAGCTTCAATCATTTCTGGACGTTTTTCAATGGCAAAAATCAATGAATATTGTATATGCACAAACTGTAATTTCTCCGCATTGCAAGGTGCAATTCTGAAATTTTTTGCTTTTTCCTGCTCCTCTTAGCATGATAAAGAAGATTCAAAGAGAGTGAGATGCCAGCTCCTTTCATTCAGTCAGTAGCTTCAATCATTTCTGGACGTTTTTCAATGGCAAAAATCAACGAATATTGTAAATGCACAAACAGTAATTTCTCCGCATTGCAAGGTGCAATTCTGAAATGTTTTGCTTTTTCCTGCTCCTCTTAGCATGATAAAGAAGATTCAAAGAGAGTGAGATGCCAGCTCCTTTCATTCAGTCAGTAGCTTCAATCATTTCTGGACGTTTTTCAATGGCAAAAATCAATGAATATTGTAAATGCACAAACTGTAATTTCTCCGCATTGCAAGGTGCAATTCTGAAATTTTTTGCTTTTTCCTGCTCCTCTTAGCATGATAAAGAAGATTCAAAGAGAGTGAAATGCCAGCTCCATTCATTGAGTCAGTAGCTTCAATCATTTCTGGACGTTTTTCAATGGCAAAAATCAATGAATATTGTAAATGCACAAACAGTAATTTCTCCGCATTGCAAGGTGCAATTCTGAAATTTTTTGCTTTTTCCTGCTCCTCTTAGAATGATAAAGAAGATTCAAAGAGAGTGAGATGCCAGCTCCTTTCATTCAGTCAGTACCTTCAATCATTTCTGGACGTTTTTCAATGGCAAAAATCAATGAATATTGTAAATGCACAAACAGTAATTTCTCCGCATTGCAAGGTGCAATTCTGAAATTTTTTGCTTTTTCCTGCTCCTCTTAGCATGATAAAGAAGATTCAAAGAGAGTGAGATGCCAGTTCCTTTCATTCAGTCAGTAGCTTCAAACATTTCTGGTATATGAATAACATGATGTTTTTCAATGGCAAAAATCAATGAATATTGTAAATTCACAAACAGTAATTTCTCCGCATTGCAAGGTGCAAGTCTGAAATTTTTTGCTTTTTCCTGCTCCTCTTAGCATGATAAAGAAGATTCAAAGAGAGTGAGATGCCAGCTCCTTTCATTCAGTCAGTAGCTTCAAACATTTCTGGTATATGAATAACATGATGTTTTTCAATGGCAAAAATCAATGAATATTGTAAATGCACAAACAGTAATTTCTCCGCATTGCAAGGTGCAAGTCTGAAATTTTTTGCTTTTTCCTGCTCCTCTTAGCATGATAAAGAAGATTCAAAGAGAGTGAGATGCCAGCTACTTTCATTCAGTCAGTAGCTTCAATCATTTCTGGACGTTTTTCAATGGTAAAAATCAATGAATATTGTAAATGCACAAACAGTAATTTCTCCACATTGCAAGGTGCAATTCTGAAATTTTTTGCTTTATCCTGCTCCTCTTAGCATGATAAAGAAGATTCAAAGAGATTGAGATGCCAGCTCCTTTCATTCAGTCAGTAGCTTCAAACATTTCTGGTATATGAATAACATGATGTTTTTCAATGGCAAAAATCAATGAATATTGTAAATGCACAAACAGTAATTTCTCCGCATTGCAAGGTGCAATTCTGAAATTTTTTGCTTTTTCCTGCTCCTCTTAGCATGATAAAGAAGATTCAAAGAGAGTGAGATGCCAGCTCCTTTCATTCAGTCAGTAGCTTCAAACATTTCTGGTATATGAATAACATGATGTTTTTCAATGGCAAAAATCAATGAATATTGTAAATGCACAAACAGTAATTTCTCCGCATTGCAAGGTGCAAGTCTGAAATTTTTTGCTTTTTCCTGCTCCTCTTAGCATGATAAAGAAGATTCAAAGAGAGTGAGATGCCAGCTACTTTCATTCAGTCAGTAGCTTCAATCATTTCTGGACGTTTTTCAATGGTAAAAATCAATGAATATTGTAAATGCACAAACAGTAATTTCTCCACATTGCAAGGTGCAATTCTGAAATTTTTTGCTTTTTCCTGCTCCTCTTAGCATGATAAAGAAGATTCAAAGAGAGTGAGATGCCAGCTCCTTTCATTCAGTCAGTAGCTTCAATCATTTCTGGACGTTTTTCAATGGCAAAAATCAATGAATATTGTAAATGCACAAACAGTAATTTCTCCGCATTGCAAGGTGCAATTCTGAAATTTTTTGCTTTTTCCTGCTCCTCTTGGCATGATAAAGAAGATTCAAATAGAGTGAGATGCCAGCTCCTTTCATTCAGTCAGTACCTTCAATCATTTCTGGACGTTTTTCAATGGCAAAAATCAATGAATATTGTAAATGCACAAACAGTAATTTTTCCGCATTGCAAGGTGCAATTCTGAAATTTTTTGCTTTTTCCCGCTCCTCTTAGCATGATAAAGAAGATTCAAAGAGAGTGAGGTGCCAGCTCCTTTCATTCAGTCAGTAGCTTCAAACATTTCTGGTATATGAATAACATGTTTTTCAATGGCAAAAATCAATGAATATTGTAAATGCACAAACAGTAATTTCTCCGCATTGCAAGGTGCAATTCTGAAATTTTTTGCTTTTTCCTGCTCCTCTTAGCATGATAAAGAAGATTCAAAGAGAGTGAGATGCCAGCTCCTTTCATTCAGTCAGTAGCTTCAATCATTTCTGGACGTTTTTCAATGGCAAAAATCAATGAATATTGTAAATGCACAAACAGTAATTTCTCCGCATTGCAAGGTGCAATTCTGAAATTTTTTGCTTTTTCCTGCTCCTCTTAGCATGATAAAGAAGATTCAAAGAGAGTGAGATGCCAGCTCCTTTCATTCAGTCAGTAGCTTCAATCATTTCTGGACGTTTTTCAATGGCAAAAATCAATGAATATTGTAAATGCACAAACAGTAATTTCTCCGCATTGCAAGGTGCAATTCTGAAATTTTTTGCTTTTTCCTGCTCCTCTTAGCATGATAAAGAAGATTCAAAGAGAGTGAGATGCCAGCTCCTTTCATTCAGTCAGTAGCTTCAAACATTTCTGGTATATGAATAACATGATGTTTTTCAATGGCAAAAATCAATGAATATTGTAAATGCACAAACAGTAATTTCTCCGCATTGCAAGGTGCAAGTCTGAAATTTTTTGCTTTTTCCTGCTCCTCTTAGCATGATAAAGAAGATTCAAAGAGAGTGAGATGCCAGCTACTTTCATTCAGTCAGTAGCTTCAATCATTTCTGGACGTTTTTCAATGGTAAAAATCAATGTATATTGTAAATGCACAAACAGTAATTTCTCCACATTGCAAGGTGCAGTTCTAAAATTTTTTGCTTTTTCCTGCTCCTCTTAGCATGATAAAGAAGATTCAAAGAGAGTGAGATGCCAGCTCCTTTCATTCAGTCAGTAGCTTCAAACATTTCTGGTATATGAATAACATGATGTTTTTCAATGGCAAAAATCAATGAATATTGTAAATGCACAAACAGTAATTTCTCCGCATTGCAAGGTGCAATTCTGAAATTTTTTGCTTTTTCCTGCTCCTCTTAGCATGATTCAAAGAGAGTGAGATGCCAGCTCCTTTCATTCAGTCAGTAGCTTCAATCATTTCTGGACATTTTTCAATGGCAAAAATCAATGAATATTGTAAATGCACAAACAGTAATTTCTCCGCATTGCAAGGTGCAATTCTGAAATTTTTTGCTTTTTCCTGCTCCTCTTAGCATGATAAAGAAGATTCAAAGAGAGTGAGATGTCAGCTCCTTTCATTCAGTCAGTAGCTTCAAACATTTCTGGTATATGAATAACATGATGTTTTTCAATGGCAAAAATCAATGAATATTGTAAATGCACAAACAGTAATTTCTCCGCATTGCAAGGTGCAATTCTGAAATTTTTTGCTTTTTCCTGCTCCTCTTAGCATGATAAAGAAGATTCAAAGAGAGTGAGATGCCAGCTCCTTTCATTCAGTCAGTAGCTTCAAACATTTCTGGTATATGAATAACATGATGTTTTTCAATGGCAAAAATCAATGAATATTGTAAATGCACAAACAGTAATTTCTCCGCATTGCAAGGTGCAATTCTGAAATTTTTTGCTTTTTCCTGCTCCTCTTAGCATGATAAAGAAGATTCAAAGAGAGTGAGATGCCAGCTCCTTTCATTCAGTCAGTACCTTCAATCATTTCTGGACGTTTTTCAATGGCAAAAATCAATGAATATTGTAAATGCACAAACAGTAATTTCTCCGCATTGCAAGGTGCAATTCTGAAATTTTTTGCTTTTTCCCGCTCCTCTTAGCATGATAAAGAAGATTCAAAGAGAGTGAGGTGCCAGCTCCTTTCATTCAGTCAGTAGCTTCAAACATTTCTGGTATATGAATTACATGTTTTTCAATGGCAAAAATCAATGAATATTGTAAATGCACAAACAGTAATTTCTCCGCATTGCAAGGTGCAATTCTGAAATTTCTTGCTTTTTCCTGCTCCTCTTAGCATGATAAAGAAGATTCAAAGAGAGTGAGATGCCAGCTCCTTTCATTCAGTCAGTAGCTTCAATCATTTCTGGACGTTTTTCAATGGCAAAAATCAATGAATATTGTAAATGCACAAACAGTAATTTCTCCGCATTGCAAGGTGCAATTCTGAAATTTTTTGCTTTTTCCTGCTCCTCTTAGCATGATAAAGAAGATTCAAAGAGAGTGAGATGCCAGCTCCTTTCATTCAGTCAGTAGCTTCAATCATTTCTGGACGTTTTTCAATGGCAAAAATCAATGAATATTGTAAATGCACAAAAAGTAATTTCTCCGCATTGCAAGGTGCAATTCTGAAATTTTTTGCTTTTTCCTGCTCCTCTTAGCATGATAAAGAAGATTCAAAGAGAGTGAGATGCCAGCTCCTTTCATTCAGTCAGTAGCTTCAAACATTTCTGGTATATGAATAACATGATGTTTTTCAATGGCAAAAATCAATGAATATTGTAAATGCACAAACAGTAATTTCTCCGCATTGCAAGGTGCAAGTCTGAAATTTTTTGCTTTTTCCTGCTCCTCTTAGCATGATAAAAAAGATTCAAAGAGAGTGAGATGGCAGCTACTTTCATTCAGTCAGTAGCTTCAATCATTTCTGGACGTTTTTCAATGGTAAAAAACAATGAATATTGTAAATGCACAAACAGTAATTTCTCCACATTGCAAGGTGCAATTCTGAAATTTTTTGCTTTTTCCTGCTCCTCTTAGCATGATAAAGAAGATTCAAAGAGAGTGAGATGCCAGCTCCTTTCATTCAGTCAGTAGCTTCAAACATTTCTGGTATATGAATAACATGATGTTTTTCAATGGCAAAAATCAATGAATATTGTAAATGCACAAACAGTAATTTCTCCGCATTGCAAGGTGCAATTCTGAAATTTCTTGCTTTTTCCTGCTCCTCTTAGCATGATAAAGAAGATTCAAAGAGAGTGAGATGCCAGCTCCTTTCATTCAGTCAGTAGCTTCAATCATTTCTGGTATATGAATAACATGATGTTTTTCAATGGCAAAAATCAATGAATATTGTAAATGCACAAACAGTAATTTCTCCGCATTGCAAGGTGCAATTCTGAAATTTTTTGCTTTTTCCTGCTCCTCTTAGCATGATAAAGAAGATTCAAAGAGAGTGAGATGCCAGCTCCTTTCATTCAGTCAGTAGCTTCAATCATTTCTGGACTTTTTTCAACGGCAAAAATCAATGAATATTGTAAATGCACAAACAGTAATTTCTCCGCATTGCAAGGTGCAATTCTGAAATTTTTTGCTTTTTCCTGCTCCTCTTAGCATGATAAAGAAGATTCAAAGAGATTGAGATGCCAGCTCCTTTCATTCAGTCAGTAGCTTCAAACATTTCTGGTATATGAATAACATGATGTTTTTCAATGGCAAAAATCAATGTATATTGTAAATGCACAAACAGTAATTTCTCCGCATTGCAAGGTGCAATTCTGAAATTTTTTGCTTTTTCCTGCTCCTCTTAGCATGATAAAGAAGATTCAAAGAGAGTGAGATGCCAGCTCCTTTCATTCAGTCAGTAGCTTCAAACATTTCTGGTATATGAATAACATGATGTTTTTCAATGGCAAAAATCAATGAATATTGTAAATGCACAAACAGTAATTTCTCCGCATTGCAAGGTGCAAGTCTGAAATTTTTTGCTTTTTCCTGCTCCTCTTAGCATGATAAAGAAGATTCAAAGAGAGTGAGATGCCAGCTACTTTCATTCAGTCAGTACCTTCAATCATTTCTGGACGTTTTTCAATGGCAAAAATCAATGAATATTGTAAATGCACAAACAGTAATTTCTCCGCATTGCAAGGTGCAATTCTGAAATTTTTTGCTTTTTCCTGCTCCTCTTAGCATGATAAAGAAGATTCAAAGAGAGTGAGATGCCAGCTCCTTTCATTCAGTCAGTACCTTCAATCATTTCTGGACGTTTTTCAATGGCAAAAATCAATGAATATTGTAAATGCACAAACAGTAATTTCTCCGCATTGCAAGGTGCAATTCTGAAATTTTTTGCTTTTTCCCGCTCCTCTTAGCATGATAAAGAAGATTCAAAGAGAGTGAGGTGCCAGCTCCTTTCATTCAGTCAGTAGCTTCAAACATTTCTGGTATATGAATTACATGTTTTTCAATGGCAAAAATCAATGAATATTGTAAATGCACAAACAGTAATTTCTCCGCATTGCAAGGTGCAATTCTGAAATTTCTTGCTTTTTCCTGCTCCTCTTAGCATGATAAAGAAGATTCAAAGAGAGTGAGATGCCAGCTCCTTTCATTCAGTCAGTAGCTTCAATCATTTCTGGACGTTTTTCAATGGCAAAAATCAATGAATATTGTAAATGCACAAACAGTAATTTCTCCGCATTGCAAGGTGCAATTCTGAAATTTTTTGCTTTTTCCTGCTCCTCTTAGCATGATAAAGAAGATTCAAAGAGAGTGAGATGCCAGCTCCTTTCATTCAGTCAGTAGCTTCAATCATTTCTGGACGTTTTTCAATGGCAAAAATCAATGAATATTGTAAATGCACAAAAAGTAATTTCTCCGCATTGCAAGGTGCAATTCTGAAATTTTTTGCTTTTTCCTGCTCCTCTTAGCATGATAAAGAAGATTCAAAGAGAGTGAGATGCCAGCTCCTTTCATTCAGTCAGTAGCTTCAAACATTTCTGGTATATGAATAACATGATGTTTTTCAATGGCAAAAATCAATGAATATTGTAAATGCACAAACAGTAATTTCTCCGCATTGCAAGGTGCAAGTCTGAAATTTTTTGCTTTTTCCTGCTCCTCTTAGCATGATAAAAAAGATTCAAAGAGAGTGAGATGGCAGCTACTTTCATTCAGTCAGTAGCTTCAATCATTTCTGGACGTTTTTCAATGGTAAAAAACAATGAATATTGTAAATGCACAAACAGTAATTTCTCCACATTGCAAGGTGCAATTCTGAAATTTTTTGCTTTTTCCTGCTCCTCTTAGCATGATAAAGAAGATTCAAAGAGAGTGAGATGCCAGCTCCTTTCATTCAGTCAGTAGCTTCAAACATTTCTGGTATATGAATAACATGATGTTTTTCAATGGCAAAAATCAATGAATATTGTAAATGCACAAACAGTAATTTCTCCGCATTGCAAGGTGCAATTCTGAAATTTCTTGCTTTTTCCTGCTCCTCTTAGCATGATAAAGAAGATTCAAAGAGAGTGAGATGCCAGCTCCTTTCATTCAGTCAGTAGCTTCAATCATTTCTGGTATATGAATAACATGATGTTTTTCAATGGCAAAAATCAATGAATATTGTAAATGCACAAACAGTAATTTCTCCGCATTGCAAGGTGCAATTCTGAAATTTTTTGCTTTTTCCTGCTCCTCTTAGCATGATAAAGAAGATTCAAAGAGAGTGAGATGCCAGCTCCTTTCATTCAGTCAGTAGCTTCAATCATTTCTGGACTTTTTTCAACGGCAAAAATCAATGAATATTGTAAATGCACAAACAGTAATTTCTCCGCATTGCAAGGTGCAATTCTGAAATTTTTTGCTTTTTCCTGCTCCTCTTAGCATGATAAAGAAGATTCAAAGAGATTGAGATGCCAGCTCCTTTCATTCAGTCAGTAGCTTCAAACATTTCTGGTATATGAATAACATGATGTTTTTCAATGGCAAAAATCAATGTATATTGTAAATGCACAAACAGTAATTTCTCCGCATTGCAAGGTGCAATTCTGAAATTTTTTGCTTTTTCCTGCTCCTCTTAGCATGATAAAGAAGATTCAAAGAGAGTGAGATGCCAGCTCCTTTCATTCAGTCAGTAGCTTCAAACATTTCTGGTATATGAATAACATGATGTTTTTCAATGGCAAAAATCAATGAATATTGTAAATGCACAAACAGTAATTTCTCCGCATTGCAAGGTGCAAGTCTGAAATTTTTTGCTTTTTCCTGCTCCTCTTAGCATGATAAAGAAGATTCAAAGAGAGTGAGATGCCAGCTACTTTCATTCAGTCAGTAGCTTCAATCATTTCTGGACGTTTTTCAATGGTAAAAATCAATGAATATTGTAAATGCACAAACAGTAATTTCTCCACATTGCAAGGTGCAATTCTGAAATTTTTTGCTTTTTCCTGCTCCTCTTAGCATGATAAAGAAGATTCAAAGAGAGTGAGATGCCAGCTCCTTTCATTCAGTCAGTAGCTTCAAACATTTCTGGTATATGAATAACATGATGTTTTTCAATGGCAAAAATCAATGAATATTGTAAATGCACAAACAGTAATTTCTCCGCATTGCAAGGTGCAATTCTGAAATTTTTTGCTTTTTCCTGCTCCTCTTAGCATGATAAAGAAGATTCAAAGAGAGTGAGATGCCAGCTCCTTTCATTCAGTCAGTAGCTTCAATCATTTCTGGACGTTTTTCAATGGCAAAAATCAATGAATATTGTAAATGCACAAACAGTAATTTTTCCGCATTGCAAGGTGCAATTCTGAAATTTTTTGCTTTTTCCCGCTCCTCTTAGCATGATAAAGAAGATTCAAAGAGAGTGAGGTGCCAGCTCCTTTCATTCAGTCAGTAGCTTCAAACATTTCTGGTATATGAATAACATGTTTTTCAATGGCAAAAATCAATGAATATTGTAAATGCACAAACAGTAATTTCTCCGCATTGCAAGGTGCAATTCTGAAATTTTTTGCTTTTTCCTGCTCCTCTTAGCATGATAAAGAAGATTCAAAGAGAGTGAGATGCCAGCTCCTTTCATTCAGTCAGTAGCTTCAATCATTTCTGGACGTTTTTCAATGGCAAAAATCAATGAATATTGTAAATGCACAAACAGTAATTTCTCCGCATTGCAAGGTGCAATTCTGAAATTTTTTGCTTTTTCCTGCTCCTCTTAGCATGATAAAGAAGATTCAAAGAGAGTGAGATGCCAGCTCCATTCATTCAGTCAGTAGCTTCAATCATTTCTGGACGTTTTTCAATGGCAAAAATCAATGAATATTGTAAATGCACAAACAGTAATTTCTCCGCATTGCAAGGTGCAATTCTGAAATTTTTTGCTTTTTCCTGCTCCTCTTAGCATGATAAAGAAGATTCAAAGAGAGTGAGATGCCAGCTCCTTTCATTCAGTCAGTAGCTTCAAACATTTCTGGTATATGAATAACATGATGTTTTTCAATGGCAAAAATCAATGAATATTGTAAATGCACAAACAGTAATTTCTCCGCATTGCAAGGTGCAAGTCTGAAATTTTTTGCTTTTTCCTGCTCCTCTTAGCATGATAAAGAAGATACAAAGAGAGTGAGATGCCAGCTACTTTCATTCAGTCAGTAGCTTCAATCATTTCTGGACGTTTTTCAATGGTAAAAATCAATGTATATTGTAAATGCACAAACAGTAATTTCTCCACATTGCAAGGTGCAATTCTAAAATTTTTTGCTTTTTCCTGCTCCTCTTAGCATGATAAAGAAGATTCAAAGAGAGTGAGATGCCAGCTCCTTTCATTCAGTCAGTAGCTTCAAACATTTCTGGTATATGAATAACATGATGTTTTTCAATGGCAAAAATCAATGAATATTGTAAATGCACAAACAGTAATTTCTCCGCATTGCAAGGTGCAATTCTGAAATTTTTTGCTTTTTCCTGCTCCTCTTAGCATGATTCAAAGAGAGTGAGATGCCAGCTCCTTTCATTCAGTCAGTAGCTTCAATCATTTCTGGACATTTTTCAATGGCAAAAATCAATGAATATTGTAAATGCACAAACAGTAATTTCTCCGCATTGCAAGGTGCAATTCTGAAATTTTTTGCTTTTTCCTGCTCCTCTTAGCATGATAAAGAAGATTCAAAGAGAGTGAGATGTCAGCTCCTTTCATTCAGTCAGTAGCTTCAAACATTTCTGGTATATGAATAACATGATGTTTTTCAATGGCAAAAATCAATGAATATTGTAAATGCACAAACAGTAATTTGTCCGCATTGCAAGGTGCAATTCTGAAATTTTTTGCTTTTTCCTGCTCCTCTTAGCATGATAAAGAAGATTCAAAGAGAGTGAGATGCCAGCTCCTTTCATTCAGTCAGTAGCTTCAAACATTTCTGGTATATGAATAACATGATGTTTTTCAATGGCAAAAATCAATGAATATTGTAAATGCACAAATAGTAATTTCTCCGCATTGCAAGGTGCAAGTCTGAAATTTTTTGCTTTTTCCTGCTCCTCTTAGCATGATAAAGAAGATTCAAAGAGAGTGAGATGCCAGCTACTTTCATTCAGTCAGTAGCTTCAATCATTTCTGGACGTTTTTCAATGGTAAAAATCAATGAATATTGTAAATGCACAAACAGTAATTTCTCCACATTGCAAGGTGCAATTCTGAAATTTTTTGCTTTTTCCTGCTCCTCTTAGCATGATAAAGAAGATTCAAAGAGATTGAGATGCCAGCTCCTTTCATTCAGTCAGTAGCTTCAAACATTTCTTGTATATGAATAACATGATGTTTTTCAATGGCAAAAATCAATGAATATTGTAAATGCACAAACAGTAATATCTCCACATTGCAAGGTGCAATTCTGAAATTTTTTGCTTTTTCCTGCTAATCCTAGCATGATAAAGAAGATTCAAAGAGAGTGAGATGCCAGCTCCTTTCATTCAGTCAGTAGCTTCAAACATTTCTGGTATATGAATAACATGATGTTTTTCAATGGCAAAAATCAATGAATATTGTAAATGCACAAACAGTAATTTCTCCGCATTGCAAGGTGCAAGTCTGAAATTTTTTGCTTTTTCCTGCTCCTCTTAGCATGATAAAGAAAAATCAAAGAGAGTGAGATGCCAGCTACTTTCATTCACTCAGTAGCTTCAATCATTTCTGGACGTTTTTCAATGGTAAAAATCAATGAATATTGTAAATGCACAAACAGTAATTTCTCCACATTGCAAGGTGCAATTCTGAAATTTTTTGCTTTTTCCTGCTCCTCTTAGCATGATAAAGAAGATTCAAAGAGAGTGAGATGCCAGCTCCTTTCATTCAGTCAGTAGCTTCAATCATTTCTGGACGTTTCTCAATGGCAAAAATCAATGAATATTGTAAATGCACAAACTGTAATTTCTCCGCATTGCATGGTGCAATTCTGAAATTTTTTGCTTTTTCCTGCTCCTCTTAGCATGATAAAGAAGATTCAAAGAGAGTGAGATGCCAGCTCCTTTCATTCAGTCAGTAGCTTCAATCATTTCTGGACGTTTTTCAATGGCAAAAATCAATGAATATTGTAAATGCACAAACAGTAATTTCTCCGCATTGCAAGGTGCAATTCTGAAATTTTTTGCTTTTTCCTGCTCCTCTTAGCATGATAAAGAAGATTCAAAGAGAGTGAGATGCCAGCTCCTTTCATTCAGTCAGTACCTTCAATCATTTCTGGACGTTTTTCAATGGCAAAAATCAATGAATATTGTAAATGCACAAACAGTAATTTCTCCGCATTGCAAGGTGCAATTCTGAAATTTTTTGCTTTTTCCCGCTCCTCTTAGCATGATAAAGAAGATTCAAAGAGAGTGAGGTGCCAGCTCCTTTCATTCAGTCAGTAGCTTCAAACATTTCTGGTATATGAATTACATGTTTTTCAATGGCAAAAATCAATGAATATTGTAAATGCACAAACAGTAATTTCTCCGCATTGCAAGGTGCAATTCTGAAATTTTTTGCTTTTTCCTGCTCCTTTTAGCATGATAAAGAAGATTCAAAGAGAGTGAGATGCCAGCTCCTTTCATTCAGTCAGTAGCTTCAATCATTTCTGGACGTTTTTCAATGGCAAAAATCAATGAATATTGTAAATGCACAAACAGTAATTTCTCCGCATTGCAAGGTGCAATTCTGAAATTTTTTGCTTTTTCCTGCTCCTCTTAGCATGATAAAGAAGATTCAAAGAGAGTGAGATGCCAGCTCCTTTCATTCAGTCAGTAGCTTCAATCATTTCTGGACGTTTTTCAATGGCAAAAATCAATGAATATTGTAAATGCACAAAAAGTAATTTCTCCGCATTGCAAGGTGCAATTCTGAAATTTTTTGCTTTTTCCTGCTCCTCTTAGCATGATACAGAAGATTCAAAGAGAGTGAGATGCCAGCTCCTTTCATTCAGTCAGTAGCTTCAAACATTTCTGGTATATGAATAACATGATGTTTTTCAATGGCAAAAATCAATGAATATTGTAAATGCACAAACAGTAATTTCTCCGCATTGCAAGGTGCAAGTCTGAAATTTTTTGCTTTTTCCTGCTCCTCTTAGCATGATAAAAAAGATTCAAAGAGAGTGAGATGGCAGCTACTTTCATTCAGTCAGTAGCTTCAATCATTTCTGGACGTTTTTCAATGGTAAAAATCAATGAATATTGTAAATGCACAAACAGTAATTTCTCCACATTGCAAGGTGCAATTCTGAAATTTTTTGCTTTTTCCTGCTCCTCTTAGCATGATAAAGAAGATTCAAAGAGAGTGAGATGCCAGCTCCTTTCATTCAGTCAGTAGCTTCAAACATTTCTGGTATATGAATAACATGATGTTTTTCAATGGCAAAAATCAATGAATATTGTAAATGCACAAACAGTAATTTCTCCGCATTGCAAGGTGCAATTCTGAAATTTCTTGCTTTTTCCTGCTCCTCTTAGCATGATAAAGAAGATTCAAAGAGAGTGAGATGCCAGCTCCTTTCATTCAGTCAGTAGCTTCAATCATTTCTGGTATATGAATAACATGATGTTTTTCAATGGCAAAAATCAATGAATATTGTAAATGCACAAACAGTAATTTCTCCGCATTGCAAGGTGCAATTCTGAAATTTTTTGCTTTTTCCTGCTCCTCTTAGCATGATAAAGAAGATTCAAAGAGAGTGAGATGCCAGCTCCTTTCATTCAGTCAGTAGCTTCAATCATTTCTGGACTTTTTTCAACGGCAAAAATCAATGAATATTGTAAATGCACAAACAGTAATTTCTCCGCATTGCAAGGTGCAATTCTGAAATTTTTTGCTTTTTCCTGCTCCTCTTAGCATGATAAAGAAGATTCAAAGAGAGTGAGATGCCAGCTCCTTTCATTCAGTCAGTAGCTTCAATCATTTCTGGACGTTTTTCAATGGCAAAAATCAATGTATATTGTAAATGCACAAACAGTAATTTCTCCGCATTGCAAGGTGCAATTCTGAAATTTTTTGCTTTTTCCTGCTCCTCTTAGCATGATAAAGAAGATTCAAAGAGAGTGAGATGCCAGCTCCTTTCATTCAGTCAGTAGCCTCAATCATTTCTGGACGTTTTTCAATGGCAAAAATCAATGAATATTGTAAATGCACAAACAGTAATTTCTCCGCATTGCAAGGTGCAATTCTGAAATTTTTTGCTTTTTCCTGCTCCTCTTAGCATGATAAAGAAGATTCAAAGAGAGTGAGATGCCAGCTCCTTTCATTCAGTCAGTAGCTTCAAACATTTCTGGTATATGAATAACATGATGTTTTTCAATGGCAAAAATCAATGAATTTTGTAAATGCACAAACAGCAATTTCTCCGCATTGCAAGGTGCAATTCTGAAATTTTTTGCTTTTTCCTGCTCCTCTTAGCATGATAAAGAAGATTCAAAGAGAGTGAGATGCCAGCTCCTTTCATTCAGTCAGTAGCTTCAATCATTTCTGGACTTTTTTCAACGGCAAAAATCAATGAATATTGTAAATGCACAAACAGTAATTTCTCCGCATTGCAAGGTGCAATTCTGAAATTTTTTGCTTTTTCCTGCTCCTCTTAGCATGATAAAGAAGATTCAAAGAGAGTGAGATGCCAGCTCCTTTCATTCAGTCAGTAGCTTCAATCATTTCTGGACGTTTTTCAATGGCAAAAATCAATGTATATTGTAAATGCACAAACAGTAATTTCTCCGCATTGCAAGGTGCAATTCTGAAATTTTTTGCTTTTTCCTGCTCCTCTTAGCATGATAAAGAAGATTCAAAGAGAGTGAGATGCCAGCTCCTTTCATTCAGTCAGTAGCCTCAATCATTTCTGGACGTTTTTCAATGGCAAAAATCAATGAATATTGTAAATGCACAAACAGTAATTTCTCCGCATTGCAAGGTGCAATTCTGAAATTTTTTGCTTTTTCCTGCTCCTCTTAGCATGATAAAGAAGATTCAAAGAGAGTGAGATGCCAGCTCCTTTCATTCAGTCAGTAGCTTCAAACATTTCTGGTATATGAATAACATGATGTTTTTCAATTGCAAAAATCAATGAATTTTGTAAATGCACAAACAGCAATTTCTCCGCATTGCAAGGTGCAATTCTGAAATTTTTTGCTTTTTCCTGCTCCTCTTAGCATGATAAAGAAGATTCAAAGAGAGTGAGATGCCAGCTCCTTTCATTCAGTCAGTAGCTTCAATCATTTCTGGACGTTTTTCAATGGCAAAAATCAATGAATATTGTAAATGCACAAACAGTAATTTCTCCGCATTGCGAGGTGCAATTCTGAAATTTTTTGCTTTTTCCTGCTCCTCTTAGCATGATAAAGAAGATTCAAAGAGAGTGAGATGCCAGCTCCTTTCATTCAGTCAGTAGCTTCAATCATTTCTGGTATGTGAATAACATGATGTTTTTCAATGGCAAAAATCAATGAATATTGTAAATGCACAAACAGTAATTTCTCCGCATTGCAAGGTGCAATTCTGAAATGTTTTGCTTTTTCCTGCTCCTCTTAGCATGATAAAGAAGATTCAAAGAGAGTGAGATGCCAGCTCCTGTCATTCAGTCAGTAGCTTCAATCATTTCTGGTATATGAATAACATGATGTTTTTCAATGGCAAAAATCAATGAATATTGTAAATGCACAAACAGTAATTTATTCGCATTGCAAGGTGCAATTCTGAAATTTTTTGGTTTTTCCTGCTCCTCTTAGCATGATAAAGAAGATTCAAAGAGAGTGAGATGCCAGCTCCTTTCATTCAGTCAGTAGCTTCAAACATTTCTGGTATATGAATAACATGATGTTTTTCAATGCCAAAAATCAATGAATATTGTAAATGCACAAACAGTAATTTCTCCGCATTGCAAGGTGCAATTCTGAAATTTTTTGGTTTTTCCTGCTCCTCTTAGCATGATAAAGAAGATTCAAAGAGAGTGAGATGCCAGCTCCTTTCATTCAGTCAGTAGCTTCAAACATTTCTGGTATATGAATAACATGATGTTTTTCAATGCCAAAAATCAATGAATATTGTAAATGCACAAACAGTAATTTCTCCGCATTGCAAGGTGCAATTCTGAAATTTTTTGCCTTTTCCTGCTCCTCTTAGCATGATAAAGAAGATTCAAAGAGAGTGAGATGCCAGCTCCTTTCATTCAGTCAGTAGCTTCAATCATTTCTGGACGTTTTTCAATGGCAAAAATCAATGAATATTGTAAATGCACAAACAGTAATTTCTCCGCATTGCAAGGTGCAATTCTGAAATTTTTTGCTTTTTCCTGCTCCTCTTAGCATGATAAAGAAGATTCAAAGAGAGTGAGATTCCAGCTCCTTTCATTCAGTCAGTAGCTTCAAACATTTCTGGTATATGAATAACATGATGTTTTTCAATGGCAAAAATCAATGAATATTGTAAATGCACAAACAGTAATTTCTCCGCATTGCAAGGTGCAATTCTGAAATTTTTTGCTTTTTCCTGCTCCTCTTAGCATGATAAAGAAGATTCAAAGAGAGTGAGATGCCAGCTCCTTTCATTCAGTCAGTAGCTTCAATCATTTCTGGACGTTTTTCAATGGCAAAAATCAATGAATATTGTAAATGCACAAACAGTAATTTCTCCGCATTGCAAGGTGCAATTCTGAAATTTTTTGCTTTTTCCTGCTCCTCTTAGCATGATAAAGAAGATTCAAAGAGAGTGAGATGCCAGCTCCTTTCATTCAGTCAGTAGCTTCAATCATTTCTGGTATATGAATAACATGATGTTTTTCAATGGCAAAAATCAATGAATATTGTAAATGCACAAACAGTAATTTCTCCGCATTGCAAGGTGCAATTCTGAAATTTTTTGCTTTTTCCTGCTCCTCTTAGCATGATAAAGAAGATTCAAAGAGAGTGAGATGCCAGCTCCTTTCATTCAGTCAGTAGCTTCAATCATTTCTGGACGTTTTTCAATGGCAAAAATCAATGAATATTGTAAATGCACAAACAGTAATTTCTCCGCATTGCAAGGTGCAATTCTGAAATTTTTTGCTTTTTCCTGCTCCTCTTAGCATGATAAAGAAGATTCAAAGAGAGTGACATGCCAGCTCCTTTCATTCAGTCAGTAGCTTCAAACATTTCTGGTATATGAATAACATGATGTTTTTCAATGGCAAAAATCAATGAATATTGTAAATGCACAAACAGTAATTTCTCCGCATTGCAAGGTGCAATTCTGAAATTTTTTGCTTTTTCCTGCTCCTCTTAGCATGATAAAGAAGATTCAAAGAGAGTGAGATGCCAGCTCCTTTCATTCAGTCAGTAGCTTCAATCATTTCTGGACGTTTTTCAATGGCAAAAATCAATGAATATTGTAAATGCACAAACAGTAATTTCTCCGCATTGCAAGGTGCAATTCTGAAATTTTTTGCTTTTTCCTGCTCCTCTTAGCATGATAAAGAAGATTCAAAGAGAGTGAGATGCCAGCTCCTTTCATTCAGTCGGTAGGTTCAATCATTTCTGGACGTTTTTCAATGGCAAAAATCAATGAATATTGTAAATGCACAAACAGTAATTTCTCCGCATTGCAAGGTGCAATTCTGAAATTTTTTGCTTTTTCCTGCTCCTCTTAGCATGATAAAGAAGATTCAAAGAGAGTGAGATGCCAGCTCCTTTCATTCAGTCAGTAGCTTCAATCATTTCTGGACGTTTTTCAATGGCAAAAATCAATGAATATTGTAAATGCACAAACAGTAATTTCTCCGCATTGCAAGGTGCAATTCTGAAATTTTTTGCTTTTTCCTGCTCCTCTTAGCATGATAAAGAAGATTCAAAGAGAGTGAGATGCCAGCTCCTTTCATTCAGTCAGTAGCTTCAATCATTTCTGGACGTTTTTCAATGGCAAAAATCAATGTATATTGTAAATGCACAAACAGTAATTTCTCCGCATTGCAAGGTGCAATTCTGAAATTTTTTGCTTTTTCCTGCTCCTCTTAGCATGATAAAGAAGATTCAAAGAGAGTGAGATGCCAGCTCCTTTCATTCAGTCAGTAGCTTCAAACATTTCTGGTATATGAAAAACATGTTTTTCAATGGCAAAAATCAATGAATATTGTAAATGCACAAACAGTAATATCTCCACATTGCAAGGTGCAATTCTGAAATTTTTTGCTTTTTCCTGCTAATCCTAGCATGATAAAGAAGATTCAAAGAGAGTGAGATGCCAGCTCCTTTCATTCAGTCAGTAGCTTCAAACATTTCTGGTATATGAAAAACATGTTTTTCAATGGCAAAAATCAATGAATATTGTAAATGCACAAACAGTAATATCTCCACATTGCACGGTGCAATTCTGAAATTTTTAGCTTTTTCCTGTTAATCCTAGCATGATAAAGAAGATTCAAAGAGAGTGAGATGCCAGCTCCTTTCATTCAGTCAGTAGCTTCAAACATTTCTGGTATATGAAAAACATGTTTTTCAATGGCAAAAATCAATGAATATTGTAAATGCACAAACAGTAATATCTCCACATTGCAAGGTGCAATTCTGAAATTTTTTGCTTTTTCCTGCTAATCCTAGCATGATAAAGAAGATTCAAAGAGAGTGAGATGCCAGCTCCTTTCATTCAGTCAGTAGCTTCAAACATTTCTGGTATATGAAAAACATGTTTTTCAATGGCAAAAATAAATGAATATTGTAAATGCACAAACAGTAATATCTCCACATTGCACGGTGCAATTCTGAAATTTTTAGCTTTTTCCTGTTAATCCTAGCATGATAAAGAAGATTCAAAGAGAGTGAGATGCCAGCTCCTTTCATTCAGTCAGTAGCTTCAAACATTTCTGGTATATGAAAAACATGTTTTTCAATGGCAAAAATCAATGAATATTGTAAATGCACAAACAGTAATATCTCCACATTGCAAGGTGCAATTCTGAAATTTTTTGCTTTTTCCTGCTAATCCTAGCATGATAAAGAAGATTCAAAGAGAGTGAGATGCCAGCTCCTTTCATTCAGTCAGTAGCTTCAAACATTTCTGGTATATGAAAAACATGTTTTTCAATGGCAAAAATCAATGAATATTGTAAATGCACAAACAGTAATATCTCCACATTGCAAGGTGCAATTCTGAAATTTTTTGCTTTTTCCTGCTAATCCTAGCATGATAAAGAAGATTCAAAGAGGGTGAGATGCCAGCTCCATTCATTCAGTCAGTAGCTTCAAACATTTCTGGTATATGAAAAACATGTTTTTCAATGGCAAAAATCAATGAATATTGTAAATGCACAAACAGTAATATCTCCACATTGCACGGTGCAATTCTGAAATTTTTAGCTTTTTCCTGTTAATCCTAGCATGATAAAGAAGATTCAAAGAGAGTGAGATGCCAGCTCCTTTCATTCAGTCAGTAGCTTCAAACATTTCTGGTATATGAAAAACATGTTTTTCAATGGCAAAAATCAATGAATATTGTAAATGCACAAACAGTAATATCTCCACATTGCACGGTGCAATTCTGAAATTTTTAGCTTTTTCCTGTTAATCCTAGCATGATAAAGAAGATTCAAAGAGAGTGAGATGCCAGCTCCTTTCATTCAGTCAGTAGCTTCAAACATTTCTGGTATATGAAAAACATGTTTTTCAATGGCAAAAATCAATGAATATTGTAAATGCACAAACAGTAATATCTCAACATTGCAAGGTGCAATTCTGAAATTTTTTGCTTTTTCCTGTTAATCCTAGCATGATAAAGAAGATTCAAAGAGAGTGAGATGCCAGCTCCTTTCATTCAGTCAGTAGCTTCAAACATTTCTGGTATATGAAAAACATGTTTTTCAATGGCAAAAATCAATGAATATTGTAAATGCACAAACAGTAATATCTCCACATTGCAAGGTGCAATTCTGAAATTTTTTGCTTTTTCCTGCTAATCCTAGCATGATAAAGAAGATTCAAAGAGAGTGAGATGCCAGCTCCTTTCATTCAGTCAGTAGCTTCAAACATTTCTGGTATATGAAAAACATGTTTTTCAATGGCAAAAATCAATGAATATTGTAAATGCACAAACAGTAATATCTCCACATTGCACGGTGCAATTCTGAAATTTTGAGCTTTTTCCTGTTAATCCTAGCATGATAAAGAAGATTCAAAGAGAGTGAGATGCCAGCTCCTTTCATTCAGTCAGTAGCTTCAAACATTTCTGGTATATGAAAAACATGTTTTTCAATGGCAAAAATCAATGAATATTGTAAATGCACAAACAGTAATATCTCCACATTGCAAGGTGCAATTCTGAAATTTTTTGCTTTTTCCTGCTAATCCTAGCATGATAAAGAAGATTCAAAGAGAGTGAGATGCCAGCTCCTTTCATTCAGTCAGTAGCTTCAAACATTTCTGGTATATGAAAAACATGTTTTTCAATGGCAAAAATCAATGAATATTGTAAATGCACAAACAGTAATATCTCCACATTGCACGGTGCAATTCTGAAATTTTTAGCTTTTTCCTGTTAATCCTAGCATGATAAAGAAGATTCAAAGAGAGTGAGATGCCAGCTCCTTTCATTCAGTCAGTAGCTTCAAACATTTCTGGTATATGAAAAACATGTTTTTCAATGGCAAAAATCAATGAATATTGTAAATGCACAAACAGTAATATCTCCACATTGCAAGGTGCAATTCTGAAATTTTTTGCTTTTTCCTGTTAATCCTAGCATGATAAAGAAGATTCAAAGAGAGTGAGATGCCAGCTCCTTTCATTCAGTCAGTAGCTTCAAACATTTCTGGTATATGAAAAACATGTTTTTCAATGGCAAAAATCAATGAATATTGTAAATGCACAAACAGTAATATCTCCACATTGCAAGGTGCAATTCTGAAATTTTTTGCTTTTTCCTGCTAATCCTAGCATGATAAAGAAGATTCAAAGAGAGTGAGATGCCAGCTCCTTTCATTCAGTCAGTAGCTTCAAACATTTCTGGTATATGAAAAACATGTTTTTCAATGGCAAAAATCAATGAATATTGTAAATGCACAAACAGTAATATCTCCACATTGCACGGTGCAATTCTGAAATTTTTAGCTTTTTCCTGTTAATCCTAGCATGATAAAGAAGATTCAAAGAGAGTGAGATGCCAGCTCCTTTCATTCAGTCAGTAGCTTCAAACATTTCTGGTATATGAAAAACATGTTTTTCAATGGCAAAAATCAATGAATATTGTAAATGCAAACAGTAATATCTCCACATTGCAAGGTGCAATTCTGAAATTTTTTGCTTTTTCCTGTTAATCCTAGCATGATAAAGAAGATTCAAAGAGAGTGAGATGCCAGCTCCTTTCATTCAGTCAGTAGCTTCAAACATTTCTGGTATATGAAAAACATGTTTTTCAATGGCAAAAATCAATGAATATTGTAAATGCACAAACAGTAATATCTCCACATTGCAAGGTGCAATTCTGAAATTTTTTGCTTTTTCCTGCTAATCCTAGCATGATAAAGAAGATTCAAAGAGAGTGAGATGCCAGCTCCATTCATTCAGTCAGTAGCTTCAAACATTTCTGGTATATGAAAAACATGTTTTTCAATGGCAAAAATCAATGAATATTGTAAATGCACAAACAGTAATATCTCCACATTGCACGGTGCAATTCTGAAATTTTTAGCTTTTTCCTGTTAATCCTAGCATGATAAAGAAGATTCAAAGAGAGTGAGATGCCAGCTCCTTTCATTCAGTCAGTAGCTTCAAACATTTCTGGTATATGAAAAACATGTTTTTCAATGGCAAAAATCAATGAATATTGTAAATGCACAAACAGTAATATCTCCACATTGCACGGTGCAATTCTGAAATTTTTAGCTTTTTCCTGTTAATCCTAGCATGATAAAGAAGATTCAAAGAGAGTGAGATGCCAGCTCCTTTCATTCAGTCAGTAGCTTCAAACATTTCTGGTATATGAAAAACATGTTTTTCAATGGCAAAAATCAATGAATATTGTAAATGCACAAACAGTAATATCTCCACATTGCAAGGTGCAATTCTGAAATTTTTTGCTTTTTCCTGTTAATCCTAGCATGATAAAGAAGATTCAAAGAGAGTGAGATGCCAGCTCCTTTCATTCAGTCAGTAGCTTCAAACATTTCTGGTATATGAAAAACATGTTTTTCAATGGCAAAAATCAATGAATATTGTAAATGCACAAACAGTAATATCTCCACATTGCAAGGTGCAATTCTGAAATTTTTTGCTTTTTCCTGCTAATCCTAGCATGATAAAGAAGATTCAAAGAGAGTGAGATGTCAGCTCCTTTCATTCAGTCAGTAGCTTCAAACATTTCTGGTATATGAAAAACATGTTTTTCAATGGCAAAAATCAATGAATATTGTAAATGCACAAACAGTAATATCTCCACATTGCACGGTGCAATTCTGAAATTTTGAGCTTTTTCCTGTTAATCCTAGCATGATAAAGAAGATTCAAAGAGAGTGAGATGCCAGCTCCTTTCATTCAGTCAGTAGCTTCAAACATTTCTGGTATATGAAAAACATGTTTTTCAATGGCAAAAATCAATGAATATTGTAAATGCACAAACAGTAATATCTCCACATTGCAAGGTGCAATTCTGAAATTTTTTGCTTTTTCCTGCTAATCCTAGCATGATAAAGAAGATTCAAAGAGAGTGAGATGCCAGCTCCTTTCATTCAGTCAGTAGCTTCAAACATTTCTGGTATATGAAAAACATGTTTTTCAATGGCAAAAATCAATGAATATTGTAAATGCACAAACAGTAATATCTCCACATTGCAAGGTGCAATTCTGAAATTTTTTGCTTTTTCCTGTTAATCCTAGCATGATAAAGAAGATTCAAAGAGAGTGAGATGCCAGCTCCTTTCATTCAGTCAGTAGCTTCAAACATTTCTGGTATATGAAAAACATGTTTTTCAATGGCAAAAATCAATGAATATTGTAAATGCACAAACAGTAATATCTCCACATTGCAAGGTGCAATTCTGAAATTTTTTGCTTTTTCCTGCTAATCCTAGCATGATAAAGAAGATTCAAAGAGAGTGAGATGCCAGCTCCTTTCATTCAGTCAGTAGCTTCAAACATTTCTGGTATATGAAAAACATGTTTTTCAATGGCAAAAATCAATGAATATTGTAAATGCACAAACAGTAATATCTCCACATTGCAAGGTACAATTCTGAAATTTTTTGCTTTTTCCTGTTAATCCTAGCATGATAAAGAAGATTCAAAGAGAGTGAGATGCCAGCTCCTTTCATTCAGTCAGTAGCTTCAAACATTTCTGGTATATGAAAAACATGTTTTTCAATGGCAAAAATCAATGAATATTGTAAATGCACAAACAGTAATATCTCCACATTGCAAGGTGCAATTCTGAAATTTTTTGCTTTTTCCTGCTAATCCTAGCATGATAAAGAAGATTCAAAGAGAGTGAGATGCCAGCTCCTTTCATTGTCAGTAGCTTCAAACATTTCTGGTATATGAAAAACATGTTTTTCAATGGCAAAAATCAATGAATATTGTAAATGCACAAACAGTAATATCTCCACATTGCACGGTGCAATTCTGAAATTTTTAGCTTTTTCCTGTTAATCCTAGCATGATAAAGAAGATTCAAAGAGAGTGAGATGCCAGCTCCTTTCATTCAGTCAGTAGCTTCAAACATTTCTGGTATATGAAAAACATGTTTTTCAATGGCAAAAATCAATGAATATTGTAAATGCACAAACAGTAATATCTCCACATTGCAAGGTGCAATTCTGAAATTTTTTGCTTTTTCCTGCTAATCCTAGCATGATAAAGAAGATTCAAAGAGAGTGAGATGCCAGCTCCTTTCATTCAGTCAGTAGCTTCAAACATTTCTGGTATATGAAAAACATGTTTTTCAATGGCAAAAATCAATGAATATTGTAAATGCACAAACAGTAATATCTCCACATTGCAAGGTGCAATTCTGAAATTTTTTGCTTTTTCCTGCTAATCCTAGCATGATAAAGAAGATTCAAAGAGAGTGAGATGCCAGCTCCTTTCATTCAGTCAGTAGCTTCAAACATTTCTGGTATATGAAAAACATGTTTTTCAATGGCAAAAATCAATGAATATTGTAAATGCACAAACAGTAATATCTCCACATTGCACGGTGCAATTCTGAAATTTTTAGCTTTTTCCTGTTAATCCTAGCATGATAAAGAAGATTCAAAGAGAGTGAGATGCCAGCTCCTTTCATTCAGTCAGTAGCTTCAAACATTTCTGGTTTATGAAAAACATGTTTTTCAATGGCAAAAATCAATGAATATTGTAAATGCACAAACAGTAATATCTCCACATTGCAAGGTGCAATTCTGAAATTTTTTGCTTTTTCCTGTTAATCCTAGCATGATAAAGAAGATTCAAAGAGAGTGAGATGCCAGCTCCTTTCATTCAGTCAGTAGCTTCAAACATTTCTGGTATATGAAAAACATGTTTTTCAATGGCAAAAATCAATGAATATTGTAAATGCACAAACAGTAATATCTCCACATTGCAAGGTGCAATTCTGAAATTTTTTGCTTTTTCCTGCTAATCCTAGCATGATAAAGAAGATTCAAAGAGAGTGAGATGCCAGCTCCTTTCATTCAGTCAGTAGCTTCAAACATTTCTGGTATATGAAAAACATGTTTTTCAATGGCAAAAATCAATGAATATTGTAAATGCACAAACAGTAATATCTCCACATTGCACAGTGCAATTCTGAAATTTTTAGCTTTTTCCTGTTAATCCTAGCATGATAAAGAAGATTCAAAGAGAGTGAGATGCCAGCTCCTTTCATTCAGTCAGTAGCTTCAAACATTTCTGGTATATGAAAAACATGTTTTTCAATGGCAAAAATCAATGAATATTGTAAATGCACAAACAGTAATATCTCCACATTGCAAGGTGCAATTCTGAAATTTTTTGCTTTTTCCTGCTAATCCTAGCATGATAAAGAAGATTCAAAGAGAGTGAGATGCCAGCTCCTTTCATTCAGTCAGTAGCTTCAAACATTTCTGGTATATGAAAAACATGTTTTTCAATGGCAAAAATCAATGAATATTGTAAATGCACAAACAGTAATATCTCCACATTGCACGGTGCAATTCTGAAATTTTTAGCTTTTTCCTGTTAATCCTAGCATGATAAAGAAGATTCAAAGAGAGTGAGATGCCAGCTCCTTTCATTCAGTCAGTAGCTTCAAACATTTCTGGTATATGAAAAACATGTTTTTCAATGGCAAAAATCAATGAATATTGTAAATGCACAAACAGTAATATCTCCACATTGCAAGGTGCAATTCTGAAATTTTTTGCTTTTTCCTGTTAATCCTAGCATGATAAAGAAGATTCAAAGAGAGTGAGATGCCAGCTCCTTTCATTCAGTCAGTAGCTTCAAACATTTCTGGTATATGAAAAACGTTTTTCAATGGCAAAAATCAATGAATATTGTAAATGCACAAACAGTAATATCTCCACATTGCAAGGTGCAATTCTGAAATTTTTTGCTTTTTCCTGCTAATCCTAGCATGATAAAGAAGATTCAAAGAGAGTGAGATGCCAGCTCCTTTCATTCAGTCAGTAGCTTCAAACATTTCTGGTATATGAAAAACATGTTTTTCAATGGCAAAAATCAATGAATATTGTAAATGCACAAACAGTAATATCTCCACATTGCAAGGTGCAATTCTGAAATTTTTTGCTTTTTCCTGCTAATCCTAGCATGATAAAGAAGATTCAAAGAGAGTGAGATGCCAGCTCCTTTCATTCAGTCAGTAGCTTCAAACATTTCTGGTATATGAAAAACATGTTTTTCAATGGCAAAAATCAATGAATATTGTAAATGCACAAACAGTAATATCTCCACATTGCACGGTGCAATTCTGAAATTTTTAGCTTTTTCCTGTTAATCCTAGCATGATAAAGAAGATTCAAAGAGAGTGAGATGCCAGCTCCTTTCATTCAGTCAGTAGCTTCAAACATTTCTGGTATATGAAAAACATGTTTTTCAATGGCAAAAATCAATGAATATTGTAAATGCACAAACAGTAATATCTCCACATTGCAAGGTGCAATTCTGAAATTTTTTGCTTTTTCCTGCTAATCCTAGCATGATAAAGAAGATTCAAAGAGAGTGAGATGCCAGCTCCTTTCATTCAGTCAGTAGCTTCAAACATTTCTGGTATATGAAAAACATGTTTTTCAATGGCAAAAATCAATGAATATTGTAAATGCACAAACAGTAATATCTCCACATTGCAAGGTGCAATTCTGAAATTTTTTGCTTTTTCCTGCTAATCCTAGCATGATAAAGAAGATTCAAAGAGAGTGAGATGCCAGCTCCTTTCATTCAGTCAGTAGCTTCAAACATTTCTGGTATATGAAAAACATGTTTTTCAATGGCAAAAATCAATGAATATTGTAAATGCACAAACAGTAATATCTCCACATTGCACGGTGCAATTCTGAAATTTTTTCCTTTTTCCTGTTAATCCTAGCATGATAAAGAAGATTCAAAGAGAGTGAGATGCCAGCTCCTTTCATTCAGTCAGTAGCTTCAAACATTTCTGGTATATGAAAAACATGTTTTTCAATGGCAAAAATCAATGAATATTGTAAATGCACAAACAGTAATATCTCCACATTGCAAGGTGCAATTCTGAAATTTTTTGCTTTTTCCTGCTAATCCTAGCATGATAAAGAAGATTCAAAGAGAGTGAGATGCCAGCTCCTTTCATTCAGTCAGTAGCTTCAAACATTTCTGGTATATGAAAAACATGTTTTTCAATGGCAAAAATCAATGAATATTGTAAATGCACAAACAGTAATATCTCCACATTGCACGGTGCAATTCTGAAATTTTTAGCTTTTTCCTGTTAATCCTAGCATGATAAAGAAGATTCAAAGAGAGTGAGATGCCAGCTCCTTTCATTCAGTCAGTAGCTTCAAACATTTCTGGTATATGAAAAACATGTTTTTCAATGGCAAAAATCAATGAATATTGTAAATGCACAAACAGTAATATCTCCACATTGCAAGGTGCAATTCTGAAATTTTTTGCTTTTTCCTGCTAATCCTAGCATGATAAAGAAGATTCAAAGAGAGTGAGATGCCAGCTCCTTTCATTCAGTCAGTAGCTTCAAACATTTCTGGTATATGAAAAACATGTTTTTCAATGGCAAAAATAAATGAATATTGTAAATGCACAAACAGTAATATCTCCACATTGCACGGTGCAATTCTGAAATTTTTAGCTTTTTCCTGTTAATCCTAGCATGATAAAGAAGATTCAAAGAGAGTGAGATGCCAGCTCCTTTCATTCAGTCAGTAGCTTCAAACATTTCTGGTATATGAAAAACATGTTTTTCAATGGCAAAAATCAATGAATATTGTAAATGCACAAACAGTAATATCTCCACATTGCAAGGTGCAATTCTGAAATTTTTAGCTTTTTCCTGTTAATCCTAGCATGATAAAGAAGATTCAAAGAGAGTGAGATGCCAGCTCCTTTCATTCAGTCAGTAGCTTCAAACATTTCTGGTATATGAAAAACATGTTTTTCAATGGCAAAAATCAATGAATATTGTAAATGCACAAACAGTAATATCTCCACATTGCACGGTGCAATTCTGAAATTTTTAGCTTTTTCCTGTTAATCCTAGCATGATAAAGAAGATTCAAAGAGAGTGAGATGCCAGCTCCTTTCATTCAGTCAGTAGCTTCAAACATTTCTGGTATATGAAAAACATGTTTTTCAATGGCAAAAATCAATGAATATTGTAAATGCACAAACAGTAATATCTCCACATTGCAAGGTGCAATTCTGAAATTTTTTGCTTTTTCCTGCTAATCCTAGCATGATAAAGAAGATTCAAAGAGAGTGAGATGCCAGCTCCTTTCATTCAGTCAGTAGCTTCAAACATTTCTGGTATATGAAAAACATGTTTTTCAATGGCAAAAATCAATGAATATTGTAAATGCACAAACAGTAATATCTCCACATTGCACAGTGCAATTCTGAAATTTTTAGCTTTTTCCTGTTAATCCTAGCATGATAAAGAAGATTCAAAGAGAGTGAGATGCCAGCTCCTTTCATTCAGTCAGTAGCTTCAAACATTTCTGGTATATGAAAAACATGTTTTTCAATGGCAAAAATCAATGAATATTGTAAATGCACAAACAGTAATATCTCCACATTGCAAGGTGCAATTCTGAAATTTTTTGCTTTTTCCTGCTAATCCTAGCATGATAAAGAAGATTCAAAGAGAGTGAGATGCCAGCTCCTTTCATTCAGTCAGTAGCTTCAAACATTTCTGGTATATGAAAAACATGTTTTTCAATGGCAAAAATAAATGAATATTGTAAATGCACAAACAGTAATATCTCCACATTGCACGGTGCAATTCTGAAATTTTTAGCTTTTTCCTGTTAATCCTAGCATGATAAAGAAGATTCAAAGAGAGTGAGATGCCAGCTCCTTTCATTCAGTCAGTAGCTTCAAACATTTCTGGTATATGAAAAACATGTTTTTCAATGGCAAAAATCAATGAATATTGTAAATGCACAAACAGTAATATCTCCACATTGCAAGGTGCAATTCTGAAATTTTTTGCTTTTTCCTGCTAATCCTAGCATGATAAAGAAGATTCAAAGAGAGTGAGATGCCAGCTCCTTTCATTCAGTCAGTAGCTTCAAACATTTCTGGTATATGAAAAACATGTTTTTCAATGGCAAAAATCAATGAATATTGTAAATGCACAAACAGTAATATCTCCACATTGCACGGTGCAATTCTGAAATTTTTAGCTTTTTCCTGTTAATCCTAGCATGATAAAGAAGATTCAAAGAGAGTGAGATGCCAGCTCCTTTCATTCAGTCAGTAGCTTCAAACATTTCTGGTATATGAAAAACATGTTTTTCAATGGCAAAAATCAATGAATATTGTAAATGCACAAACAGTAATATCTCCACATTGCATGGTGCAATTCTGAAATTTTTAGCTTTTTCCTGTTAATCCTAGCATGATAAAGAAGATTCAAAGAGAGTGAGATGCCAGCTCCTTTCATTCAGTCAGTAGCTTCAAACATTTCTGGTATATGAAAAACATGTTTTTCAATGGCAAAAATCAATGAATATTGTAAATGCACAAACAGTAATATCTCCACATTGCAAGGTGCAATTCTGAAATTTTTTGCTTTTTCCTGTTAATCCTAGCATGATAAAGAAGATTCAAAGAGAGTGAGATGCCAGCTCCTTTCATTGTCAGTAGCTTCAAACATTTCTGGTATATGAAAAACATGTTTTTCAATGGCAAAAATCAATGAATATTGTAAATGCACAAACAGTAATATCTCCACATTGCAAGGTGCAATTCTGAAATTTTTTGCTTTTTCCTGCTAATCCTAGCATGATAAAGAAGATTCAAAGAGAGTGAGATGCCAGCTCCTTTCATTCAGTCAGTAGCTTCAAACATTTCTGGTATATGAAAAACATGTTTTTCAATGGCAAAAATCAATGAATATTGTAAATGCACAAACAGTAATATCTCCACATTGCACGGTGCAATTCTGAAATTTTGAGCTTTTTCCTGTTAATCCTAGCATGATAAAGAAGATTCAAAGAGAGTGAGATGCCAGCTCCTTTCATTCAGTCAGTAGCTTCAAACATTTCTGGTATATGAAAAACATGTTTTTCAATGGCAAAAATCAATGAATATTGTAAATGCACAAACAGTAATATCTCCACATTGCAAGGTGCAATTCTGAAATTTTTTGCTTTTTCCTGCTAATCCTAGCATGATAAAGAAGATTCAAAGAGAGTGAGATGCCAGCTCCTTTCATTCAGTCAGTAGCTTCAAACATTTCTGGTATATGAAAAACATGTTTTTCAATGGCAAAAATCAATGAATATTGTAAATGCACAAACAGTAATATCTCCACATTGCACGGTGCAATTCTGAAATTTTTAGCTTTTTCCTGTTAATCCTAGCATGATAAAGAAGATTCAAAGAGAGTGAGATGCCAGCTCCTTTCATTCAGTCAGTAGCTTCAAACATTTCTGGTATATGAAAAACATGTTTTTCAATGGCAAAAATCAATGAATATTGTAAATGCACAAACAGTAATATCTCCACATTGCAAGGTGCAATTCTGAAATTTTTTGCTTTTTCCTGCTAATCCTAGCATGATAAAGAAGATTCAAAGAGAGTGAGATGCCAGCTCCTTTCATTCAGTCAGTAGCTTCAAACATTTCTGGTATATGAAAAACATGTTTTTCAATGGCAAAAATCAATGAATATTGTAAATGCACAAACAGTAATATCTCCACATTGCACGGTGCAATTCTGAAATTTTTAGCTTTTTCCTGTTAATCCTAGCATGATAAAGAAGATTCAAAGAGAGTGAGATGCCAGCTCCTTTCATTCAGTCAGTAGCTTCAAACATTTCTGGTATATGAAAAACATGTTTTTCAATGGCAAAAATCAATGAATATTGTAAATGCACAAACAGTAATATCTCCACATTGCATGGTGCAATTCTGAAATTTTTAGCTTTTTCCTGTTAATCCTAGCATGATAAAGAAGATTCAAAGAGAGTGAGATGCCAGCTCCTTTCATTCAGTCAGTAGCTTCAAACATTTCTGGTATATGAAAAACATGTTTTTCAATGGCAAAAATCAATGAATATTGTAAATGCACAAACAGTAATATCTCCACATTGCAAGGTGCAATTCTGAAATTTTTTGCTTTTTCCTGTTAATCCTAGCATGATAAAGAAGATTCAAAGAGAGTGAGATGCCAGCTCCTTTCATTGTCAGTAGCTTCAAACATTTCTGGTATATGAAAAACATGTTTTTCAATGGCAAAAATCAATGAATATTGTAAATGCACAAACAGTAATATCTCCACATTGCAAGGTGCAATTCTGAAATTTTTTGCTTTTTCCTGCTAATCCTAGCATGATAAAGAAGATTCAAAGAGAGTGAGATGCCAGCTCCTTTCATTCAGTCAGTAGCTTCAAACATTTCTGGTATATGAAAAACATGTTTTTCAATGGCAAAAATCAATGAATATTGTAAATGCACAAACAGTAATATCTCCACATTGCACGGTGCAATTCTGAAATTTTTAGCTTTTTCCTGTTAATCCTAGCATGATAAAGAAGATTCAAAGAGAGTGAGATGCCAGCTCCTTTCATTCAGTCAGTAGCTTCAAACATTTCTGGTATATGAAAAACATGTTTTTCAATGGCAAAAATCAATGAATATTGTAAATGCACAAACAGTAATATCTCCACATTGCAAGGTGCAATTCTGAAATTTTTTGCTTTTTCCTGCTAATCCTAGCATGATAAAGAAGATTCAAAGAGAGTGAGATGCCAGCTCCTTTCATTCAGTCAGTAGCTTCAAACATTTCTGGTATATGAAAAACATGTTTTTCAATGGCAAAAATCAATGAATATTGTAAATGCACAAACAGTAATATCTCCACATTGCACGGTGCAATTCTGAAATTTTTAGCTTTTTCCTGTTAATCCTAGCATGATAAAGAAGATTCAAAGAGAGTGAGATGCCAGCTCCTTTCATTCAGTCAGTAGCTTCAAACATTTCTGGTATATGAAAAACATGTTTTTCAATGGCAAAAATCAATGAATATTGTAAATGCACAAACAGTAATATCTCCACATTGCAAGGTGCAATTCTGAAATTTTTTGCTTTTTCCTGTTAATCCTAGCATGATAAAGAAGATTCAAAGAGAGTGAGATGCCAGCTCCTTTCATTCAGTCAGTAGCTTCAAACATTTCTGGTATATGAAAAACATGTTTTTCAATGGCAAAAATCAATGAATATTGTAAATGCACAAACAGTAATATCTCCACATTGCAAGGTGCAATTCTGAAATTTTTTGCTTTTTCCTGCTAATCCTAGCATGATAAAGAAGATTCAAAGAGAGTGAGATGCCAGCTCCTTTCATTCAGTCAGTAGCTTCAAACATTTCTGGTATATGAAAAACATGTTTTTCAATGGCAAAAATCAATGAATATTGTAAATGCACAAACAGTAATATCTCCACATTGCACGGTGCAATTCTGAAATTTTTAGCTTTTTCCTGTTAATCCTAGCATGATAAAGAAGATTCAAAGAGAGTGAGATGCCAGCTCCTTTCATTCAGTCAGTAGCTTCAAACATTTCTGGTATATGAAAAACATGTTTTTCAATGGCAAAAATCAATGAATATTGTAAATGCACAAACAGTAATATCTCCACATTGCAAGGTGCAATTCTGAAATTTTTTGCTTTTTCCTGCTAATCCTAGCATGATAAAGAAGATTCAAAGAGAGTGAGATGCCAGCTCCTTTCATTCAGTCAGTAGCTTCAAACATTTCTGGTATATGAAAAACATGTTTTTCAATGGCAAAAATCAATGAATATTGTAAATGCACAAACAGTAATATCTCCACATTGCACGGTGCAATTCTGAAATTTTTAGCTTTTTCCTGTTAATCCTAGCATGATAAAGAAGATTCAAAGAGAGTGAGATGCCAGCTCCTTTCATTCAGTCAGTAGCTTCAAACATTTCTGGTATATGAAAAACATGTTTTTCAATGGCAAAAATCAATGAATATTGTAAATGCACAAACAGTAATATCTCCACATTGCATGGTGCAATTCTGAAATTTTTAGCTTTTTCCTGTTAATCCTAGCATGATAAAGAAGATTCAAAGAGAGTGAGATGCCAGCTCCTTTCATTCAGTCAGTAGCTTCAAACATTTCTGGTATATGAAAAACATGTTTTTCAATGGCAAAAATCAATGAATATTGTAAATGCACAAACAGTAATATCTCCACATTGCAAGGTGCAATTCTGAAATTTTTTGCTTTTTCCTGTTAATCCTAGCATGATAAAGAAGATTCAAAGAGAGTGAGATGCCAGCTCCTTTCATTGTCAGTAGCTTCAAACATTTCTGGTATATGAAAAACATGTTTTTCAATGGCAAAAATCAATGAATATTGTAAATGCACAAACAGTAATATCTCCACATTGCAAGGTGCAATTCTGAAATTTTTTGCTTTTTCCTGCTAATCCTAGCATGATAAAGAAGATTCAAAGAGAGTGAGATGCCAGCTCCTTTCATTCAGTCAGTAGCTTCAAACATTTCTGGTATATGAAAAACATGTTTTTCAATGGCAAAAATCAATGAATATTGTAAATGCACAAACAGTAATATCTCCACATTGCACGGTGCAATTCTGAAATTTTGAGCTTTTTCCTGTTAATCCTAGCATGATAAAGAAGATTCAAAGAGAGTGAGATGCCAGCTCCTTTCATTCAGTCAGTAGCTTCAAACATTTCTGGTATATGAAAAACATGTTTTTCAATGGCAAAAATCAATGAATATTGTAAATGCACAAACAGTAATATCTCCACATTGCAAGGTGCAATTCTGAAATTTTTTGCTTTTTCCTGCTAATCCTAGCATGATAAAGAAGATTCAAAGAGAGTGAGATGCCAGCTCCTTTCATTCAGTCAGTAGCTTCAAACATTTCTGGTATATGAAAAACATGTTTTTCAATGGCAAAAATCAATGAATATTGTAAATGCACAAACAGTAATATCTCCACATTGCACGGTGCAATTCTGAAATTTTTAGCTTTTTCCTGTTAATCCTAGCATGATAAAGAAGATTCAAAGAGAGTGAGATGCCAGCTCCTTTCATTCAGTCAGTAGCTTCAAACATTTCTGGTATATGAAAAACATGTTTTTAATGAATATTGTAAATGCACAAACAGTAATATCTCCACATTGCAAGGTGCAATTCTGAAATTTTTTGCTTTTTCCTGTTAATCCTAGCATGATAAAGAAGATTCAAAGAGAGTGAGATGCCAGCTCCTTTCATTCAGTCAGTAGCTTCAAACATTTCTGGTATATGAAAAACATGTTTTTCAATGGCAAAAATCAATGAATATTGTAAATGCACAAACAGTAATATCTCCACATTGCAAGGTGCAATTCTGAAATTTTTTGCTTTTTCCTGCTAATCCTAGCATGATAAAGAAGATTCAAAGAGAGTGAGATGCCAGCTCCTTTCATTCAGTCAGTAGCTTCAAACATTTCTGGTATATGAAAAACATGTTTTTCAATGGCAAAAATCAATGAATATTGTAAATGCACAAACAGTAATATCTCCACATTGCACGGTGCAATTCTGAAATTTTTAGCTTTTTCCTGTTAATCCTAGCATGATAAAGAAGATTCAAAGAGAGTGAGATGCCAGCTCCTTTCATTCAGTCAGTAGCTTCAAACATTTCTGGTATATGAAAAACATGTTTTTCAATGGCAAAAATCAATGAATATTGTAAATGCACAAACAGTAATATCTCCACATTGCAAGGTGCAATTCTGAAATTTTTTGCTTTTTCCTGCTAATCCTAGCATGATAAAGAAGATTCAAAGAGAGTGAGATGCCAGCTCCTTTCATTCAGTCAGTAGCTTCAAACATTTCTGGTATATGAAAAACATGTTTTTCAATGGCAAAAATCAATGAATATTGTAAATGAACAAACAGTAATATCTCCACATTGCAAGGTGCAATTCTGAAATTTTTTGCTTTTTCCTGCTAATCCTAGCATGATAAAGAAGATTCAAAGAGAGTGAGATGCCAGCTCCTTTCATTCAGTCAGTAGCTTCAAACATTTCTGGTATATGAAAAACATGTTTTTCAATGGCAAAAATCAATGAATATTGTAAATGCACAAACAGTAATATCTCCACATTGCACGGTGCAATTCTGAAATTTTTAGCTTTTTCCTGTTAATCCTAGCATGATAAAGAAGATTCAAAGAGAGTGAGATGCCAGCTCCTTTCATTCAGTCAGTAGCTTCAAACATTTCTGGTATATGAAAAACATGTTTTTCAATGGCAAAAATCAATGAATATTGTAAATGCACAAACAGTAATATCTCCACATTGCAAGGTGCAATTCTGAAATTTTTTGCTTTTTCCTGTTAATCCTAGCATGATAAAGAAGATTCAAAGAGAGTGAGATGCCAGCTCCTTTCATTCAGTCAGTAGCTTCAAACATTTCTGGTATATGAAAAACATGTTTTTCAATGGCAAAAATCAATGAATATTGTAAATGCACAAACAGTAATATCTCCACATTGCAAGGTGCAATTCTGAAATTTTTTGCTTTTTCCTGCTAATCCTAGCATGATAAAGAAGATTCAAAGAGAGTGAGATGCCAGCTCCTTTCATTCAGTCAGTAGCTTCAAACATTTCTGGTATATGAAAAACATGTTTTTCAATGGCAAAAATCAATGAATATTGTAAATGCACAAACAGTAATATCTCCACATTGCACGGTGCAATTCTGAAATTTTTAGCTTTTTCCTGTTAATCCTAGCATGATAAAGAAGATTCAAAGAGAGTGAGATGCCAGCTCCTTTCATTCAGTCAGTAGCTTCAAACATTTCTGGTATATGAAAAACATGTTTTTCAATGGCAAAAATCAATGAATATTGTAAATGCACAAACAGTAATATCTCCACATTGCAAGGTGCAATTCTGAAATTTTTTGCTTTTTCCTGCTAATCCTAGCATGATAAAGAAGATTCAAAGAGAGTGAGATGCCAGCTCCTTTCATTCAGTCAGTAGCTTCAAACATTTCTGGTATATGAAAAACATGTTTTTCAATGGCAAAAATCAATGAATATTGTAAATGCACAAACAGTAATATCTCCACATTGCAAGGTGCAATTCTGAAATTTTTTGCTTTTTCCTGCTAATCCTAGCATGATAAAGAAGATTCAAAGAGAGTGAGATGCCAGCTCCTTTCATTCAGTCAGTAGCTTCAAACATTTCTGGTATATGAAAAACATGTTTTTCAATGGCAAAAATCAATGAATATTGTAAATGCACAAACAGTAATATCTCCACATTGCACGGTGCAATTCTGAAATTTTGAGCTTTTTCCTGTTAATCCTAGCATGATAAAGAAGATTCAAAGAGAGTGAGATGCCAGCTCCTTTCATTCAGTCAGTAGCTTCAAACATTTCTGGTATATGAAAAACATGTTTTTCAATGGCAAAAATCAATGAATATTGTAAATGCACAAACAGTAATATCTCCACATTGCAAGGTGCAATTCTGAAATTTTTTGCTTTTTCCTGCTAATCCTAGCATGATAAAGAAGATTCAAAGAGAGTGAGATGCCAGCTCCTTTCATTCAGTCAGTAGCTTCAAACATTTCTGGTATATGAAAAACATGTTTTTCAATGGCAAAAATCAATGAATATTGTAAATGCACAAACAGTAATATCTCCACATTGCACGGTGCAATTCTGAAATTTTTAGCTTTTTCCTGTTAATCCTAGCATGATAAAGAAGATTCAAAGAGAGTGAGATGCCAGCTCCTTTCATTCAGTCAGTAGCTTCAAACATTTCTGGTATATGAAAAACATGTTTTTAATGAATATTGTAAATGCACAAACAGTAATATCTCCACATTGCAAGGTGCAATTCTGAAATTTTTTGCTTTTTCCTGTTAATCCTAGCATGATAAAGAAGATTCAAAGAGAGTGAGATGCCAGCTCCTTTCATTCAGTCAGTAGCTTCAAACATTTCTGGTATATGAAAAACATGTTTTTCAATGGCAAAAATCAATGAATATTGTAAATGCACAAACAGTAATATCTCCACATTGCAAGGTGCAATTCTGAAATTTTTTGCTTTTTCCTGCTAATCCTAGCATGATAAAGAAGATTCAAAGAGAGTGAGATGCCAGCTCCTTTCATTCAGTCAGTAGCTTCAAACATTTCTGGTATATGAAAAACATGTTTTTCAATGGCAAAAATCAATGAATATTGTAAATGCACAAACAGTAATATCTCCACATTGCACGGTGCAATTCTGAAATTTTTAGCTTTTTCCTGTTAATCCTAGCATGATAAAGAAGATTCAAAGAGAGTGAGATGCCAGCTCCTTTCATTCAGTCAGTAGCTTCAAACATTTCTGGTATATGAAAAACATGTTTTTCAATGGCAAAAATCAATGAATATTGTAAATGCACAAACAGTAATATCTCCACATTGCAAGGTGCAATTCTGAAATTTTTTGCTTTTTCCTGCTAATCCTAGCATGATAAAGAAGATTCAAAGAGAGTGAGATGCCAGCTCCTTTCATTCAGTCAGTAGCTTCAAACATTTCTGGTATATGAAAAACATGTTTTTCAATGGCAAAAATCAATGAATATTGTAAATGAACAAACAGTAATATCTCCACATTGCAAGGTGCAATTCTGAAATTTTTTGCTTTTTCCTGCTAATCCTAGCATGATAAAGAAGATTCAAAGAGAGTGAGATGCCAGCTCCTTTCATTCAGTCAGTAGCTTCAAACATTTCTGGTATATGAAAAACATGTTTTTCAATGGCAAAAATCAATGAATATTGTAAATGCACAAACAGTAATATCTCCACATTGCACGGTGCAATTCTGAAATTTTTAGCTTTTTCCTGTTAATCCTAGCATGATAAAGAAGATTCAAAGAGAGTGAGATGCCAGCTCCTTTCATTCAGTCAGTAGCTTCAAACATTTCTGGTATATGAAAAACATGTTTTTCAATGGCAAAAATCAATGAATATTGTAAATGCACAAACAGTAATATCTCCACATTGCAAGGTGCAATTCTGAAATTTTTTGCTTTTTCCTGTTAATCCTAGCATGATAAAGAAGATTCAAAGAGAGTGAGATGCCAGCTCCTTTCATTCAGTCAGTAGCTTCAAACATTTCTGGTATATGAAAAACATGTTTTTCAATGGCAAAAATCAATGAATATTGTAAATGCACAAACAGTAATATCTCCACATTGCAAGGTGCAATTCTGAAATTTTTTGCTTTTTCCTGCTAATCCTAGCATGATAAAGAAGATTCAAAGAGAGTGAGATGCCAGCTCCTTTCATTCAGTCAGTAGCTTCAAACATTTCTGGTATATGAAAAACATGTTTTTCAATGGCAAAAATCAATGAATATTGTAAATGCACAAACAGTAATATCTCCACATTGCACGGTGCAATTCTGAAATTTTTAGCTTTTTCCTGTTAATCCTAGCATGATAAAGAAGATTCAAAGAGAGTGAGATGCCAGCTCCTTTCATTCAGTCAGTAGCTTCAAACATTTCTGGTATATGAAAAACATGTTTTTCAATGGCAAAAATCAATGAATATTGTAAATGCACAAACAGTAATATCTCCACATTGCAAGGTGCAATTCTGAAATTTTTTGCTTTTTCCTGCTAATCCTAGCATGATAAAGAAGATTCAAAGAGAGTGAGATGCCAGCTCCTTTCATTCAGTCAGTAGCTTCAAACATTTCTGGTATATGAAAAACATGTTTTTCAATGGCAAAAATCAATGAATATTGTAAATGCACAAACAGTAATATCTCCACATTGCAAGGTGCAATTCTGAAATTTTTTGCTTTTTCCTGCTAATCCTAGCATGATAAAGAAGATTCAAAGAGAGTGAGATGCCAGCTCCTTTCATTCAGTCAGTAGCTTCAAACATTTCTGGTATATGAAAAACATGTTTTTCAATGGCAAAAATCAATGAATATTGTAAATGCACAAACAGTAATATCTCCACATTGCACGGTGCAATTCTGAAATTTTTTCCTTTTTCCTGTTAATCCTAGCATGATAAAGAAGATTCAAAGAGAGTGAGATGCCAGCTCCTTTCATTCAGTCAGTAGCTTCAAACATTTCTGGTATATGAAAAACATGTTTTTCAATGGCAAAAATCAATGAATATTGTAAATGCACAAACAGTAATATCTCCACATTGCAAGGTGCAATTCTGAAATTTTTTGCTTTTTCCTGCTAATCCTAGCATGATAAAGAAGATTCAAAGAGAGTGAGATGCCAGCTCCTTTCATTCAGTCAGTAGCTTCAAACATTTCTGGTATATGAAAAACATGTTTTTCAATGGCAAAAATCAATGAATATTGTAAATGCACAAACAGTAATATCTCCACATTGCACGGTGCAATTCTGAAATTTTTAGCTTTTTCCTGTTAATCCTAGCATGATAAAGAAGATTCAAAGAGAGTGAGATGCCAGCTCCTTTCATTCAGTCAGTAGCTTCAAACATTTCTGGTATATGAAAAACATGTTTTTCAATGGCAAAAATCAATGAATATTGTAAATGCACAAACAGTAATATCTCCACATTGCAAGGTGCAATTCTGAAATTTTTAGCTTTTTCCTGCTAATCCTAGCATGATAAAGAAGATTCAAAGAGAGTGAGATGCCAGCTCCTTTCATTCAGTCAGTAGCTTCAAACATTTCTGGTATATGAAAAACATGTTTTTCAATGGCAAAAATCAATGAATATTGTAAATGCACAAACAGTAATATCTCCACATTGCACGGTGCAATTCTGAAATTTTTAGCTTTTTCCTGTTAATCCTAGCATGATAAAGAAGATTCAAAGAGAGTGAGATGCCAGCTCCTTTCATTCAGTCAGTAGCTTCAAACATTTCTGGTATATGAAAAACATGTTTTTCAATGGCAAAAATCAATGAATATTGTAAATGCACAAACAGTAATATCTCCACATTGCAAGGTGCAATTCTGAAATTTTTTGCTTTTTCCTGCTAATCCTAGCATGATAAAGAAGATTCAAAGAGAGTGAGATGCCAGCTCCTTTCATTCAGTCAGTAGCTTCAAACATTTCTGGTATATGAAAAACATGTTTTTCAATGGCAAAAATAAATGAATATTGTAAATGCACAAACAGTAATATCTCCACATTGCACGGTGCAATTCTGAAATTTTTAGCTTTTTCCTGTTAATCCTAGCATGATAAAGAAGATTCAAAGAGAGTGAGATGCCAGCTCCTTTCATTCAGTCAGTAGCTTCAAACATTTCTGGTATATGAAAAACATGTTTTTCAATGGCAAAAATCAATGAATATTGTAAATGCACAAACAGTAATATCTCCACATTGCAAGGTGCAATTCTGAAATTTTTTGCTTTTTCCTGCTAATCCTAGCATGATAAAGAAGATTCAAAGAGAGTGAGATGCCAGCTCCTTTCATTCAGTCAGTAGCTTCAAACATTTCTGGTATATGAAAAACATGTTTTTCAATGGCAAAAATCAATGAATATTGTAAATGCACAAACAGTAATATCTCCACATTGCACGGTGCAATTCTGAAATTTTTAGCTTTTTCCTGTTAATCCTAGCATGATAAAGAAGATTCAAAGAGAGTGAGATGCCAGCTCCTTTCATTCAGTCAGTAGCTTCAAACATTTCTGGTATATGAAAAACATGTTTTTCAATGGCAAAAATCAATGAATATTGTAAATGCACAAACAGTAATATCTCCACATTGCATGGTGCAATTCTGAAATTTTTAGCTTTTTCCTGTTAATCCTAGCATGATAAAGAAGATTCAAAGAGAGTGAGATGCCAGCTCCTTTCATTCAGTCAGTAGCTTCAAACATTTCTGGTATATGAAAAACATGTTTTTCAATGGCAAAAATCAATGAATATTGTAAATGCACAAACAGTAATATCTCCACATTGCAAGGTGCAATTCTGAAATTTTTTGCTTTTTCCTGTTAATCCTAGCATGATAAAGAAGATTCAAAGAGAGTGAGATGCCAGCTCCTTTCATTGTCAGTAGCTTCAAACATTTCTGGTATATGAAAAACATGTTTTTCAATGGCAAAAATCAATGAATATTGTAAATGCACAAACAGTAATATCTCCACATTGCAAGGTGCAATTCTGAAATTTTTTGCTTTTTCCTGCTAATCCTAGCATGATAAAGAAGATTCAAAGAGAGTGAGATGCCAGCTCCTTTCATTCAGTCAGTAGCTTCAAACATTTCTGGTATATGAAAAACATGTTTTTCAATGGCAAAAATCAATGAATATTGTAAATGCACAAACAGTAATATCTCCACATTGCACGGTGCAATTCTGAAATTTTGAGCTTTTTCCTGTTAATCCTAGCATGATAAAGAAGATTCAAAGAGAGTGAGATGCCAGCTCCTTTCATTCAGTCAGTAGCTTCAAACATTTCTGGTATATGAAAAACATGTTTTTCAATGGCAAAAATCAATGAATATTGTAAATGCACAAACAGTAATATCTCCACATTGCAAGGTGCAATTCTGAAATTTTTTGCTTTTTCCTGCTAATCCTAGCATGATAAAGAAGATTCAAAGAGAGTGAGATGCCAGCTCCTTTCATTCAGTCAGTAGCTTCAAACATTTCTGGTATATGAAAAACATGTTTTTCAATGGCAAAAATCAATGAATATTGTAAATGCACAAACAGTAATATCTCCACATTGCAAGGTGCAATTCTGAAATTTTTTGCTTTTTCCTGCTAATCCTAGCATGATAAAGAAGATTCAAAGAGAGTGAGATGCCAGCTCCTTTCATTCAGTCAGTAGCTTCAAACATTTCTGGTATATGAAAAACATGTTTTTCAATGGCAAAAATAAATGAATATTGTAAATGCACAAACAGTAATATCTCCACATTGCACGGTGCAATTCTGAAATTTTTAGCTTTTTCCTGTTAATCCTAGCATGATAAAGAAGATTCAAAGAGAGTGAGATGCCAGCTCCTTTCATTCAGTCAGTAGCTTCAAACATTTCTGGTATATGAAAAACATGTTTTTCAATGGCAAAAATCAATGAATATTGTAAATGCACAAACAGTAATATCTCCACATTGCAAGGTGCAATTCTGAAATTTTTTGCTTTTTCCTGCTAATCCTAGCATGATAAAGAAGATTCAAAGAGAGTGAGATGCCAGCTCCTTTCATTCAGTCAGTAGCTTCAAACATTTCTGGTATATGAAAAACATGTTTTTCAATGGCAAAAATCAATGAATATTGTAAATGCACAAACAGTAATATCTCCACATTGCACGGTGCAATTCTGAAATTTTTAGCTTTTTCCTGTTAATCCTAGCATGATAAAGAAGATTCAAAGAGAGTGAGATGCCAGCTCCTTTCATTCAGTCAGTAGCTTCAAACATTTCTGGTATATGAAAAACATGTTTTTCAATGGCAAAAATCAATGAATATTGTAAATGCACAAACAGTAATATCTCCACATTGCATGGTGCAATTCTGAAATTTTTAGCTTTTTCCTGTTAATCCTAGCATGATAAAGAAGATTCAAAGAGAGTGAGATGCCAGCTCCTTTCATTCAGTCAGTAGCTTCAAACATTTCTGGTATATGAAAAACATGTTTTTCAATGGCAAAAATCAATGAATATTGTAAATGCACAAACAGTAATATCTCCACATTGCAAGGTGCAATTCTGAAATTTTTTGCTTTTTCCTGTTAATCCTAGCATGATAAAGAAGATTCAAAGAGAGTGAGATGCCAGCTCCTTTCATTGTCAGTAGCTTCAAACATTTCTGGTATATGAAAAACATGTTTTTCAATGGCAAAAATCAATGAATATTGTAAATGCACAAACAGTAATATCTCCACATTGCAAGGTGCAATTCTGAAATTTTTTGCTTTTTCCTGCTAATCCTAGCATGATAAAGAAGATTCAAAGAGAGTGAGATGCCAGCTCCTTTCATTCAGTCAGTAGCTTCAAACATTTCTGGTATATGAAAAACATGTTTTTCAATGGCAAAAATCAATGAATATTGTAAATGCACAAACAGTAATATCTCCACATTGCACGGTGCAATTCTGAAATTTTGAGCTTTTTCCTGTTAATCCTAGCATGATAAAGAAGATTCAAAGAGAGTGAGATGCCAGCTCCTTTCATTCAGTCAGTAGCTTCAAACATTTCTGGTATATGAAAAACATGTTTTTCAATGGCAAAAATCAATGAATATTGTAAATGCACAAACAGTAATATCTCCACATTGCAAGGTGCAATTCTGAAATTTTTTGCTTTTTCCTGCTAATCCTAGCATGATAAAGAAGATTCAAAGAGAGTGAGATGCCAGCTCCTTTCATTCAGTCAGTAGCTTCAAACATTTCTGGTATATGAAAAACATGTTTTTCAATGGCAAAAATCAATGAATATTGTAAATGCACAAACAGTAATATCTCCACATTGCACGGTGCAATTCTGAAATTTTTAGCTTTTTCCTGTTAATCCTAGCATGATAAAGAAGATTCAAAGAGAGTGAGATGCCAGCTCCTTTCATTCAGTCAGTAGCTTCAAACATTTCTGGTATATGAAAAACATGTTTTTCAATGGCAAAAATCAATGAATATTGTAAATGCACAAACAGTAATATCTCCACATTGCAAGGTGCAATTCTGAAATTTTTTGCTTTTTCCTGTTAATCCTAGCATGATAAAGAAGATTCAAAGAGAGTGAGATGCCAGCTCCTTTCATTCAGTCAGTAGCTTCAAACATTTCTGGTATATGAAAAACATGTTTTTCAATGGCAAAAATCAATGAATATTGTAAATGCACAAACAGTAATATCTCCACATTGCAAGGTGCAATTCTGAAATTTTTTGCTTTTTCCTGCTAATCCTAGCATGATAAAGAAGATTCAAAGAGAGTGAGATGCCAGCTCCTTTCATTCAGTCAGTAGCTTCAAACATTTCTGGTATATGAAAAACATGTTTTTCAATGGCAAAAATCAATGAATATTGTAAATGCACAAACAGTAATATCTCCACATTGCACGGTGCAATTCTGAAATTTTTTCCTTTTTCCTGTTAATCCTAGCATGATAAAGAAGATTCAAAGAGAGTGAGATGCCAGCTCCTTTCATTCAGTCAGTAGCTTCAAACATTTCTGGTATATGAAAAACATGTTTTTCAATGGCAAAAATCAATGAATATTGTAAATGCACAAACAGTAATATCTCCACATTGCAAGGTGCAATTCTGAAATTTTTTGCTTTTTCCTGCTAATCCTAGCATGATAAAGAAGATTCAAAGAGAGTGAGATGCCAGCTCCTTTCATTCAGTCAGTAGCTTCAAACATTTCTGGTATATGAAAAACATGTTTTTCAATGGCAAAAATCAATGAATATTGTAAATGCACAAACAGTAATATCTCCACATTGCACGGTGCAATTCTGAAATTTTGAGCTTTTTCCTGTTAATCCTAGCATGATAAAGAAGATTCAAAGAGAGTGAGATGCCAGCTCCTTTCATTCAGTCAGTAGCTTCAAACATTTCTGGTATATGAAAAACATGTTTTTCAATGGCAAAAATCAATGAATATTGTAAATGCACAAACAGTAATATCTCCACATTGCAAGGTGCAATTCTGAAATTTTTTGCTTTTTCCTGCTAATCCTAGCATGATAAAGAAGATTCAAAGAGAGTGAGATGCCAGCTCCTTTCATTCAGTCAGTAGCTTCAAACATTTCTGGTATATGAAAAACATGTTTTTCAATGGCAAAAATAAATGAATATTGTAAATGCACAAACAGTAATATCTCCACATTGCACGGTGCAATTCTGAAATTTTTAGCTTTTTCCTGTTAATCCTAGCATGATAAAGAAGATTCAAAGAGAGTGAGATGCCAGCTCCTTTCATTCAGTCAGTAGCTTCAAACATTTCTGGTATATGAAAAACATGTTTTTCAATGGCAAAAATCAATGAATATTGTAAATGCACAAACAGTAATATCTCCACATTGCAAGGTGCAATTCTGAAATTTTTAGCTTTTTCCTGTTAATCCTAGCATGATAAAGAAGATTCAAAGAGAGTGAGATGCCAGCTCCTTTCATTCAGTCAGTAGCTTCAAACATTTCTGGTATATGAAAAACATGTTTTTCAATGGCAAAAATCAATGAATATTGTAAATGCACAAACAGTAATATCTCCACATTGCACGGTGCAATTCTGAAATTTTTAGCTTTTTCCTGTTAATCCTAGCATGATAAAGAAGATTCAAAGAGAGTGAGATGCCAGCTCCTTTCATTCAGTCAGTAGCTTCAAACATTTCTGGTATATGAAAAACATGTTTTTCAATGGCAAAAATCAATGAATATTGTAAATGCACAAACAGTAATATCTCCACATTGCAAGGTGCAATTCTGAAATTTTTAGCTTTTTCCTGCTAATCCTAGCATGATAAAGAAGATTCAAAGAGAGTGAGATGCCAGCTCCTTTCATTCAGTCAGTAGCTTCAAACATTTCTGGTATATGAAAAACATGTTTTTCAATGGCAAAAATCAATGAATATTGTAAATGCACAAACAGTAATATCTCCACATTGCACGGTGCAATTCTGAAATTTTTAGCTTTTTCCTGTTAATCCTAGCATGATAAAGAAGATTCAAAGAGAGTGAGATGCCAGCTCCTTTCATTCAGTCAGTAGCTTCAAACATTTCTGGTATATGAAAAACATGTTTTTCAATGGCAAAAATCAATGAATATTGTAAATGCACAAACAGTAATATCTCCACATTGCAAGGTGCAATTCTGAAATTTTTTGCTTTTTCCTGCTAATCCTAGCATGATAAAGAAGATTCAAAGAGAGTGAGATGCCAGCTCCTTTCATTCAGTCAGTAGCTTCAAACATTTCTGGTATATGAAAAACATGTTTTTCAATGGCAAAAATAAATGAATATTGTAAATGCACAAACAGTAATATCTCCACATTGCACGGTGCAATTCTGAAATTTTTAGCTTTTTCCTGTTAATCCTAGCATGATAAAGAAGATTCAAAGAGAGTGAGATGCCAGCTCCTTTCATTCAGTCAGTAGCTTCAAACATTTCTGGTATATGAAAAACATGTTTTTCAATGGCAAAAATCAATGAATATTGTAAATGCACAAACAGTAATATCTCCACATTGCAAGGTGCAATTCTGAAATTTTTTGCTTTTTCCTGCTAATCCTAGCATGATAAAGAAGATTCAAAGAGAGTGAGATGCCAGCTCCTTTCATTCAGTCAGTAGCTTCAAACATTTCTGGTATATGAAAAACATGTTTTTCAATGGCAAAAATCAATGAATATTGTAAATGCACAAACAGTAATATCTCCACATTGCACGGTGCAATTCTGAAATTTTTAGCTTTTTCCTGTTAATCCTAGCATGATAAAGAAGATTCAAAGAGAGTGAGATGCCAGCTCCTTTCATTCAGTCAGTAGCTTCAAACATTTCTGGTATATGAAAAACATGTTTTTCAATGGCAAAAATCAATGAATATTGTAAATGCACAAACAGTAATATCTCCACATTGCATGGTGCAATTCTGAAATTTTTAGCTTTTTCCTGTTAATCCTAGCATGATAAAGAAGATTCAAAGAGAGTGAGATGCCAGCTCCTTTCATTCAGTCAGTAGCTTCAAACATTTCTGGTATATGAAAAACATGTTTTTCAATGGCAAAAATCAATGAATATTGTAAATGCACAAACAGTAATATCTCCACATTGCAAGGTGCAATTCTGAAATTTTTTGCTTTTTCCTGTTAATCCTAGCATGATAAAGCAGATTCAAAGAGAGTGAGATGCCAGCTCCTTTCATTGTCAGTAGCTTCAAACATTTCTGGTATATGAAAAACATGTTTTTCAATGGCAAAAATCAATGAATATTGTAAATGCACAAACAGTAATATCTCCACATTGCAAGGTGCAATTCTGAAATTTTTTGCTTTTTCCTGCTAATCCTAGCATGATAAAGAAGATTCAAAGAGAGTGAGATGCCAGCTCCTTTCATTCAGTCAGTAGCTTCAAACATTTCTGGTATATGAAAAACATGTTTTTCAATGGCAAAAATCAATGAATATTGTAAATGCACAAACAGTAATATCTCCACATTGCACGGTGCAATTCTGAAATTTTGAGCTTTTTCCTGTTAATCCTAGCATGATAAAGAAGATTCAAAGAGAGTGAGATGCCAGCTCCTTTCATTCAGTCAGTAGCTTCAAACATTTCTGGTATATGAAAAACATGTTTTTCAATGGCAAAAATCAATGAATATTGTAAATGCACAAACAGTAATATCTCCACATTGCAAGGTGCAATTCTGAAATTTTTTGCTTTTTCCTGCTAATCCTAGCATGATAAAGAAGATTCAAAGAGAGTGAGATGCCAGCTCCTTTCATTCAGTCAGTAGCTTCAAACATTTCTGGTATATGAAAAACATGTTTTTCAATGGCAAAAATCAATGAATATTGTAAATGCACAAACAGTAATATCTCCACATTGCACGGTGCAATTCTGAAATTTTTAGCTTTTTCCTGTTAATCCTAGCATGATAAAGAAGATTCAAAGAGAGTGAGATGCCAGCTCCTTTCATTCAGTCAGTAGCTTCAAACATTTCTGGTATATGAAAAACATGTTTTTCAATGGCAAAAATCAATGAATATTGTAAATGCACAAACAGTAATATCTCCACATTGCAAGGTGCAATTCTGAAATTTTTTGCTTTTTCCTGTTAATCCTAGCATGATAAAGAAGATTCAAAGAGAGTGAGATGCCAGCTCCTTTCATTCAGTCAGTAGCTTCAAACATTTCTGGTATATGAAAAACATGTTTTTCAATGGCAAAAATCAATGAATATTGTAAATGCACAAACAGTAATATCTCCACATTGCAAGGTGCAATTCTGAAATTTTTTGCTTTTTCCTGCTAATCCTAGCATGATAAAGAAGATACAAAGAGAGTGAGATGCCAGCTCCTTTCATTCAGTCAGTAGCTTCAAACATTTCTGGTATATGAAAAACATGTTTTTCAATGGCAAAAATCAATGAATATTGTAAATGCACAAACAGTAATATCTCCACATTGCACGGTGCAATTCTGAAATTTTTAGCTTTTTCCTGTTAATCCTAGCATGATAAAGAAGATTCAAAGAGAGTGAGATGCCAGCTCCTTTCATTCAGTCAGTAGCTTCAAACATTTCTGGTATATGAAAAACATGTTTTTCAATGGCAAAAATCAATGAATATTGTAAATGCACAAACAGTAATATCTCCACATTGCAAGGTGCAATTCTGAAATTTTTTGCTTTTTCCTGCTAATCCTAGCATGATAAAGAAGATTCAAAGAGAGTGAGATGCCAGCTCCTTTCATTCAGTCAGTAGCTTCAAACATTTCTGGTATATGAAAAACATGTTTTTCAATGGCAAAAATCAATGAATATTGTAAATGCACAAACAGTAATATCTCCACATTGCAAGGTGCAATTCTGAAATTTTTTGCTTTTTCCTGCTAATCCTAGCATGATAAAGAAGATTCAAAGAGAGTGAGATGCCAGCTCCTTTCATTCAGTCAGTAGCTTCAAACATTTCTGGTATATGAAAAACATGTTTTTCAATGGCAAAAATCAATGAATATTGTAAATGCACAAACAGTAATATCTCCACATTGCACGGTGCAATTCTGAAATTTTTAGCTTTTTCCTGTTAATCCTAGCATGATAAAGAAGATTCAAAGAGAGTGAGATGCCAGCTCCTTTCATTCAGTCAGTAGCTTCAAACATTTCTGGTATATGAAAAACATGTTTTTCAATGGCAAAAATCAATGAATATTGTAAATGCACAAACAGTAATATCTCCACATTGCAAGGTGCAATTCTGAAATTTTTTGCTTTTTCCTGTTAATCCTAGCATGATAAAGAAGATTCAAAGAGAGTGAGATGCCAGCTCCTTTCATTCAGTCAGTAGCTTCAAACATTTCTGGTATATGAAAAACATGTTTTTCAATGGCAAAAATCAATGAATATTGTAAATGCACAAACAGTAATATCTCCACATTGCAAGGTGCAATTCTGAAATTTTTTGCTTTTTCCTGCTAATCCTAGCATGATAAAGAAGATTCAAAGAGAGTGAGATGCCAGCTCCTTTCATTCAGTCAGTAGCTTCAAACATTTCTGGTATATGAAAAACATGTTTTTCAATGGCAAAAATCAATGAATATTGTAAATGCACAAACAGTAATATCTCCACATTGCACGGTGCAATTCTGAAATTTTTAGCTTTTTCCTGTTAATCCTAGCATGATAAAGAAGATTCAAAGGAGTGAGATGCCAGCTCCTTTCATTCAGTCAGTAGCTTCAAACATTTCTGGTATATGAAAAACATGTTTTTCAATGGCAAAAATCAATGAATATTGTAAATGCACAAACAGTAATATCTCCACATTGCAAGGTGCAATTCTGAAATTTCTTGCTTTTTCCTGCTAATCCTAGCATGATAAAGAAGATTCAAAGAGAGTGAGATGCCAGCTCCTTTCATTCAGTCAGTAGCTTCAAACATTTCTGGTATATGAAAAACATGTTTTTCAATGGCAAAAATCAATGAATATTGTAAATGCACAAACAGTAATATCTCCACATTGCACGGTGCAATTCTGAAATTTTTAGCTTTTTCCTGTTAATCCTAGCATGATAAAGAAGATTCAAAGAGAGTGAGATGCCAGCTCCTTTCATTCAGTCAGTAGCTTCAAACATTTCTGGTATATGAAAAACATGTTTTTCAATGGCAAAAATCAATGAATATTGTAAATGCACAAACAGTAATATCTCCACATTGCAAGGTGCAATTCTGAAATTTTTTGCTTTTTCCTGTTAATCCTAGCATGATAAAGAAGATTCAAAGAGAGTGAGATGCCAGCTCCTTTCATTCAGCCAGTAGCTTCAAACATTTCTGGTATATGAAAAACATGTTTTTCAATGGCAAAAATCAATGAATATTGTAAATGCACAAACAGTAATATCTCCACATTGCAAGGTGCAATTCTGAAATTTTTTGCTTTTTCCTGCTAATCCTAGCATGATAAAGAAGATTCAAAGAGAGTGAGATGCCAGCTCCTTTCATTCAGTCAGTAGCTTCAAACATTTCTGGTATATGAAAAACATGTTTTTCAATGGCAAAAATCAATGAATATTGTAAATGCACAAACAGTAATATCTCCACATTGCACGGTGCAATTCTGAAATTTTTAGCTTTTTCCTGTTAATCCTAGCATGATAAAGAAGATTCAAAGAGAGTGAGATGCCAGCTCCTTTCATTCAGTCAGTAGCTTCAAACATTTCTGGTATATGAAAAACATGTTTTTCAATGGCAAAAATCAATGAATATTGTAAATGCACAAACAGTAATATCTCCACATTGCAAGGTGCAATTCTGAAATTTTTTGCTTTTTCCTGCTAATCCTAGCATGATAAAGAAGATTCAAAGAGAGTGAGATGCCAGCTCCTTTCATTCAGTCAGTAGCTTCAAACATTTCTGGTATATGAAAAACATGTTTTTCAATGGCAAAAATCAATGAATATTGTAAATGCACAAACAGTAATATCTCCACATTGCACGGTGCAATTCTGAAATTTTTAGCTTTTTCCTGTTAATCCTAGCATGATAAAGAAGATTCAAAGAGAGTAAGATGCCAGCTCCTTTCATTCAGTCAGTAGCTTCAAACATTTCTGGTATATGAAAAACATGTTTTTCAATGGCAAAAATCAATGAATATTGTAAATGCACAAACAGTAATATCTCCACATTGCAAGGTGCAATTCTGAAATTTTTTGCTTTTTCCTGCTAATCCTAGCATGATAAAGAAGATTCAAAGAGAGTGAGATGCCAGCTCCTTTCATTCAGTCAGTAGCTTCAAACATTTCTGGTATATGAAAAACATGTTTTTCAATGGCAAAAATCAATGAATATTGTAAATGCACAAACAGTAATATCTCCACATTGCACGGTGCAATTCTGAAATTTTGAGCTTTTTCCTGTTAATCCTAGCATGATAAAGAAGATTCAAAGAGAGTGAGATGCCAGCTCCTTTCATTCAGTCAGTAGCTTCAAACATTTCTGGTATATGAAAAACATGTTTTTCAATGGCAAAAATCAATGAATATTGTAAATGCACAAACAGTAATATCTCCACATTGCAAGGTGCAATTCTGAAATTTTTTGCTTTTTCCTGCTAATCCTAGCATGATAAAGAAGATTCAAAGAGAGTGAGATGCCAGCTCCTTTCATTCAGTCAGTAGCTTCAAACATTTCTGGTATATGAAAAACATGTTTTTCAATGGCAAAAATCAATGAATATTGTAAATGCACAAACAGTAATATCTCCACATTGCACGGTGCAATTCTGAAATTTTTAGCTTTTTCCTGTTAATCCTAGCATGATAAAGAAGATTCAAAGAGAGTGAGAAACCAGCTCCTTTCATTCAGTCAGTAGCTTCAAACATTTCTGGTATATGAAAAACATGTTTTTCAATGGCAAAAATCAATGAATATTGTAAATGCACAAACAGTAATATCTCCACATTGCAAGGTGCAATTCTGAAATTTTTTGCTTTTTCCTGTTAATCCTAGCATGATAAAGAAGATTCAAAGAGAGTGAGATGCCAGCTCCTTTCATTCAGTCAGTAGCTTCAAACATTTCTGGTATATGAAAAACATGTTTTTCAATGGCAAAAATCAATGAATATTGTAAATGCACAAACAGTAATATCTCCACATTGCAAGGTGCAATTCTGAAATTTTTTGCTTTTTCCTGCTAATCCTAGCATGATAAAGAAGATTCAAAGAGAGTGAGATGCCAGCTCCTTTCATTCAGTCAGTAGCTTCAAACATTTCTGGTATATGAAAAACATGTTTTTCAATGGCAAAAATCAATGAATATTGTAAATGCACAAACAGTAATATCTCCACATTGCACGGTGCAATTCTGAAATTTTTAGCTTTTTCCTGTTAATCCTAGCATGATAAAGAAGATTCAAAGAGAGTGAGATGCCAGCTCCTTTCATTCAGTCAGTAGCTTCAAACATTTCTGGTATATGAAAAACATGTTTTTCAATGGCAAAAATCAATGAATATTGTAAATGCACAAACAGTAATATCTCCACATTGCAAGGTGCAATTCTGAAATTTTTTGCTTTTTCCTGCTAATCCTAGCATGATAAAGAAGATTCAAAGAGAGTGAGATGCCAGCTCCTTTCATTCAGTCAGTAGCTTCAAACATTTCTGGTATATGAAAAAACATGTTTTTCAATGGCAAAAATCAATGAATATTGTAAATGCACAAACAGTAATATCTCCACATTGCACGGTGCAATTCTGAAATTTTTAGCTTTTTCCTGTTAATCCTAGCATGATAAAGAAGATTCAAAGAGAGTGAGATGCCAGCTCCTTTCATTCAGTCAGTAGCTTCAAACATTTCTGGTATATGAAAAACATGTTTTTCAATGGCAAAAATCAATGAATATTGTAAATGCACAAACAGTAATATCTCCACATTGCAAGGTGCAATTCTGAAATTTTTTGCTTTTTCCTGTTAATCCTAGCATGATAAAGAAGATTCAAAGAGAGTGAGATGCCAGCTCCTTTCATTCAGTCAGTAGCTTCAAACATTTCTGGTATATGAAAAACATGTTTTTCAATGGCAAAAATCAATGAATATTGTAAATGCACAAACAGTAATATCTCCACATTGCAAGGTGCAATTCTGAAATTTTTTGCTTTTTCCTGCTAATCCTAGCATGATAAAGAAGATTCAAAGAGAGTGAGATGCCAGCTCCTTTCATTCAGTCAGTAGCTTCAAACATTTCTGGTATATGAAAAACATGTTTTTCAATGGCAAAAATCAATGAATATTGTAAATGCACAAACAGTAATATCTCCACATTGCACGGTGCAATTCTGAAATTTTTAGCTTTTTCCTGTTAATCCTAGCATGATAAAGAAGATTCAAAGAGAGTGAGATGCCAGCTCCTTTCATTCAGTCAGTAGCTTCAAACATTTCTGGTATATGAAAAACATGTTTTTCAATGGCAAAAATCAATGAATATTGTAAATGCACAAACAGTAATATCTCCACATTGCAAGGTGCAATTCTGAAATTTTTTGCTTTTTCCTGCTAATCCTAGCATGATAAAGAAGATTCAAAGAGAGTGAGATGCCAGCTCCTTTCATTCAGTCAGTAGCTTCAAACATTTCTGGTATATGAAAAACATGTTTTTCAATGGCAAAAATCAATGAATATTGTAAATGCACAAACAGTAATATCTCCACATTGCACGGTGCAATTCTGAAATTTTTAGCTTTTTCCTGTTAATCCTAGCATGATAAAGAAGATTCAAAGAGAGTGAGATGCCAGCTCCTTTCATTCAGTCAGTAGCTTCAAACATTTCTGGTATATGAAAAACATGTTTTTCAATGGCAAAAATCAATGAATATTGTAAATGCACAAACAGTAATATCTCCACATTGCAAGGTGCAATTCTGAAATTTTTTGCTTTTTCCTGTTAATCCTAGCATGATAAAGAAGATTCAAAGAGAGTGAGATGCCAGCTCCTTTCATTCAGTCAGTAGCTTCAAACATTTCTGGTATATGAAAAACATGTTTTTCAATGGCAAAAATCAATGAATATTGTAAATGCACAAACAGTAATATCTCCACATTGCAAGGTGCAATTCTGAAATTTTTTGCTTTTTCCTGCTAATCCTAGCATGATAAAGAAGATTCAAAGAGAGTGAGATGCCAGCTCCTTTCATTCAGTCAGTAGCTTCAAACATTTCTGGTATATGAAAAACATGTTTTTCAATGGCAAAAATCAATGAATATTGTAAATGCACAAACAGTAATATCTCCACATTGCACGGTGCAATTCTGAAATTTTTAGCTTTTTCCTGTTAATCCTAGCATGATAAAGAAGATTCAAAGAGAGTGAGATGCCAGCTCCTTTCATTCAGTCAGTAGCTTCAAACATTTCTGGTATATGAAAAACATGTTTTTCAATGGCAAAAATCAATGAATATTGTAAATGCACAAACAGTAATATCTCCACATTGCAAGGTGCAATTCTGAAATTTTTTGCTTTTTCCTGCTAATCCTAGCATGATAAAGAAGATTCAAAGAGAGTGAGATGCCAGCTCCTTTCATTCAGTCAGTAGCTTCAAACATTTCTGGTATATGAAAAACATGTTTTTCAATGGCAAAAATCAATGAATATTGTAAATGCACAAACAGTAATATCTCCACATTGCACGGTGCAATTCTGAAATTTTTAGCTTTTTCCTGTTAATCCTAGCATGATAAAGAAGATTCAAAGAGAGTAAGATGCCAGCTCCTTTCATTCAGTCAGTAGCTTCAAACATTTCTGGTATATGAAAAACATGTTTTTCAATGGCAAAAATCAATGAATATTGTAAATGCACAAACAGTAATATCTCCACATTGCAAGGTGCAATTCTGAAATTTTTTGCTTTTTCCTGCTAATCCTAGCATGATAAAGAAGATTCAAAGAGAGTGAGATGCCAGCTCCTTTCATTCAGTCAGTAGCTTCAAACATTTCTGGTATATGAAAAACATGTTTTTCAATGGCAAAAATCAATGAATATTGTAAATGCACAAACAGTAATATCTCCACATTGCACGGTGCAATTCTGAAATTTTGAGCTTTTTCCTGTTAATCCTAGCATGATAAAGAAGATTCAAAGAGAGTGAGATGCCAGCTCCTTTCATTCAGTCAGTAGCTTCAAACATTTCTGGTATATGAAAAACATGTTTTTCAATGGCAAAAATCAATGAATATTGTAAATGCACAAACAGTAATATCTCCACATTGCAAGGTGCAATTCTGAAATTTTTTGCTTTTTCCTGCTAATCCTAGCATGATAAAGAAGATTCAAAGAGAGTGAGATGCCAGCTCCTTTCATTCAGTCAGTAGCTTCAAACATTTCTGGTATATGAAAAACATGTTTTTCAATGGCAAAAATCAATGAATATTGTAAATGCACAAACAGTAATATCTCCACATTGCACGGTGCAATTCTGAAATTTTTAGCTTTTTCCTGTTAATCCTAGCATGATAAAGAAGATTCAAAGAGAGTGAGATGCCAGCTCCTTTCATTCAGTCAGTAGCTTCAAACATTTCTGGTATATGAAAAACATGTTTTTCAATGGCAAAAATCAATGAATATTGTAAATGCACAAACAGTAATATCTCCACATTGCAAGGTGCAATTCTGAAATTTTTTGCTTTTTCCTGTTAATCCTAGCATGATAAAGAAGATTCAAAGAGAGTGAGATGCCAGCTCCTTTCATTCAGTCAGTAGCTTCAAACATTTCTGGTATATGAAAAACATGTTTTTCAATGGCAAAAATCAATGAATATTGTAAATGCACAAACAGTAATATCTCCACATTGCAAGGTGCAATTCTGAAATTTTTTGCTTTTCCTGTTAATCCTAGCATGATAAAGAAGATTCAAAGAGAGTGAGATGCCAGCTCCTTTCATTCAGTCAGTAGCTTCAAACATTTCTGGTATATGAAAAACATGTTTTTCAATGGCAAAAATCAATGAATATTGTAAATGCACAAACAGTAATATCTCCACATTGCAAGGTGCAATTCTGAAATTTTTTGCTTTTTCCTGCTAATCCTAGCATGATAAAGAAGATTCAAAGAGAGTGAGATGCCAGCTCCTTTCATTCAGTCAGTAGCTTCAAACATTTCTGGTATATGAAAAACATGTTTTTCAATGGCAAAAATCAATGAATATTGTAAATGCACAAACAGTAATATCTCCACATTGCACGGTGCAATTCTGAAATTTTTAGCTTTTTCCTGTTAATCCTAGCATGATAAAGAAGATTCAAAGAGAGTGAGATGCCAGCTCCTTTCATTCAGTCAGTAGCTTCAAACATTTCTGGTATATGAAAAACATGTTTTTCAATGGCAAAAATCAATGAATATTGTAAATGCACAAACAGTAATATCTCCACATTGCAAGGTGCAATTCTGAAATTTTTTGCTTTTTCCTGCTAATCCTAGCATGATAAAGAAGATTCAAAGAGAGTGAGATGCCAGCTCCTTTCATTCAGTCAGTAGCTTCAAACATTTCTGGTATATGAAAAACATGTTTTTCAATGGCAAAAATCAATGAATATTGTAAATGCACAAACAGTAATATCTCCACATTGCACGGTGCAATTCTGAAATTTTTAGCTTTTTCCTGTTAATCCTAGCATGATAAAGAAGATTCAAAGAGAGTGAGATGCCAGCTCCTTTCATTCAGTCAGTAGCTTCAAACATTTCTGGTATATGAAAAACATGTTTTTCAATGGCAAAAATCAATGAATATTGTAAATGCACAAACAGTAATATCTCCACATTGCAAGGTGCAATTCTGAAATTTTTTGCTTTTTCCTGCTAATCCTAGCATGATAAAGAAGATTCAAAGAGAGTGAGATGCCAGCTCCTTTCATTCAGTCAGTAGCTTCAAACATTTCTGGTATATGAAAAACATGTTTTTCAATGGCAAAAATCAATGAATATTGTAAATGCACAAACAGTAATATCTCCACATTGCACGGTGCAATTCTGAAATTTTGAGCTTTTTCCTGTTAATCCTAGCATGATAAAGAAGATTCAAAGAGAGTGAGATGCCAGCTCCTTTCATTCAGTCAGTAGCTTCAAACATTTCTGGTATATGAAAAACATGTTTTTCAATGGCAAAAATCAATGAATATTGTAAATGCACAAACAGTAATATCTCCACATTGCAAGGTGCAATTCTGAAATTTTTTGCTTTTTCCTGCTAATCCTAGCATGATAAAGAAGATTCAAAGAGAGTGAGATGCCAGCTCCTTTCATTCAGTCAGTAGCTTCAAACATTTCTGGTATATGAAAAACATGTTTTTCAATGGCAAAAATCAATGAATATTGTAAATGCACAAACAGTAATATCTCCACATTGCACGGTGCAATTCTGAAATTTTTAGCTTTTTCCTGTTAATCCTAGCATGATAAAGAAGATTCAAAGAGAGTGAGATGCCAGCTCCTTTCATTCAGTCAGTAGCTTCAAACATTTCTGGTATATGAAAAACATGTTTTTCAATGGCAAAAATCAATGAATATTGTAAATGCACAAACAGTAATATCTCCACATTGCAAGGTGCAATTCTGAAATTTTTTGCTTTTTCCTGTTAATCCTAGCATGATAAAGAAGATTCAAAGAGAGTGAGATGCCAGCTCCTTTCATTCAGTCAGTAGCTTCAAACATTTCTGGTATATGAAAAACATGTTTTTCAATGGCAAAAATCAATGAATATTGTAAATGCACAAACAGTAATATCTCCACATTGCAAGGTGCAATTCTGAAATTTTTTGCTTTTTCCTGCTAATCCTAGCATGATAAAGAAGATTCAAAGAGAGTGAGATGCCAGCTCCTTTCATTCAGTCAGTAGCTTCAAACATTTCTGGTATATGAAAAACATGTTTTTCAATGGCAAAAATCAATGAATATTGTAAATGCACAAACAGTAATATCTCCACATTGCACGGTGCAATTCTGAAATTTTTAGCTTTTTCCTGTTAATCCTAGCATGATAAAGAAGATTCAAAGAGAGTGAGATGCCAGCTCCTTTCATTCAGTCAGTAGCTTCAAACATTTCTGGTATATGAAAAACATGTTTTTCAATGGCAAAAATCAATGAATATTGTAAATGCACAAACAGTAATATCTCCACATTGCAAGGTGCAATTCTGAAATTTTTTGCTTTTTCCTGCTAATCCTAGCATGATAAAGAAGATTCAAAGAGAGTGAGATGCCAGCTCCTTTCATTCAGTCAGTAGCTTCAAACATTTCTGGTATATGAAAAACATGTTTTTCAATGGCAAAAATCAATGAATATTGTAAATGCACAAACAGTAATATCTCCACATTGCACGGTGCAATTCTGAAATTTTTAGCTTTTTCCTGTTAATCCTAGCATGATAAAGAAGATTCAAAGAGAGTGAGATGCCAGCTCCTTTCATTCAGTCAGTAGCTTCAAACATTTCTGGTATATGAAAAACATGTTTTTCAATGGCAAAAATCAATGAATATTGTAAATGCACAAACAGTAATATCTCCACATTGCAAGGTGCAATTCTGAAATTTTTTGCTTTTTCCTGTTAATCCTAGCATGATAAAGAAGATTCAAAGAGAGTGAGATGCCAGCTCCTTTCATTCAGTCAGTAGCTTCAAACATTTCTGGTATATGAAAAACATGTTTTTCAATGGCAAAAATCAATGAATATTGTAAATGCACAAACAGTAATATCTCCACATTGCAAGGTGCAATTCTGAAATTTTTAGCTTTTTCCTGCTAATCCTAGCATGATAAAGAAGATTCAAAGAGAGTGAGATGCCAGCTCCTTTCATTCAGTCAGTAGCTTCAAACATTTCTGGTATATGAAAAACATGTTTTTCAATGGCAAAAATCAATGAATATTGTAAATGCACAAACAGTAATATCTCCACATTGCACGGTGCAATTCTGAAATTTTTAGCTTTTTCCTGTTAATCCTAGCATGATAAAGAAGATTCAAAGAGAGTGAGATGCCAGCTCCTTTCATTCAGTCAGTAGCTTCAAACATTTCTGGTATATGAAAAACATGTTTTTCAATGGCAAAAATCAATGAATATTGTAAATGCACAAACAGTAATATCTCCACATTGCAAGGTGCAATTCTGAAATTTTTTGCTTTTTCCTGCTAATCCTAGCATGATAAAGAAGATTCAAAGAGAGTGAGATGCCAGCTCCTTTCATTCAGTCAGTAGCTTCAAACATTTTTGGTATATGAAAAACATGTTTTTCAATGGCAAAAATCAATGAATATTGTAAATGCACAAACAGTAATATCTCCACATTGCACGGTGCAATTCTGAAATTTTTAGCTTTTTCCTGTTAATCCTAGCATGATAAAGAAGATTCAAAGAGAGTGAGATGCCAGCTCCTTTCATTCAGTCAGTAGCTTCAAACATTTCTGGTATATGAAAAACATGTTTTTCAATGGCAAAAATCAATGAATATTGTAAATGCACAAACAGTAATATCTCCACATTGCAAGGTGCAATTCTGAAATTTTTTGCTTTTTCCTGTTAATCCTAGCATGATAAAGAAGATTCAAAGAGAGTGAGATGCCAGCTCCTTTCATTCAGTCAGTAGCTTCAAACATTTCTGGTATATGAAAAACATGTTTTTCAATGGCAAAAATCAATGAATATTGTAAATGCACAAACAGTAATATCTCCACATTGCACGGTGCAATTCTGAAATTTTTAGCTTTTTCCTGTTAATCCTAGCATGATAAAGAAGATTCAAAGAGAGTGAGATGCCAGCTCCTTTCATTCAGTCAGTAGCTTCAAACATTTCTGGTATATGAAAAACATGTTTTTCAATGGCAAAAATCAATGAATATTGTAAATGCACAAACAGTAATATCTCCACATTGCAAGGTGCAATTCTGAAATTTTTTGCTTTTTCCTGTTAATCCTAGCATGATAAAGAAGATTCAAAGAGAGTGAGATGCCAGCTCCTTTCATTCAGTCAGTAGCTTCAAACATTTCTGGTATATGAAAAACATGTTTTTCAATGGCAAAAATCAATGAATATTGTAAATGCACAAACAGTAATATCTCCACATTGCAAGGTGCAATTCTGAAATTTTTTGCTTTTTCCTGCTAATCCTAGCATGATAAAGAAGATTCAAAGAGAGTGAGATGCCAGCTCCTTTCATTCAGTCAGTAGCTTCAAACATTTCTGGTATATGAAAAACATGTTTTTCAATGGCAAAAATCAATGAATATTGTAAATGCACAAACAGTAATATCTCCACATTGCACGGTGCAATTCTGAAATTTTTAGCTTTTTCCTGTTAATCCTAGCATGATAAAGAAGATTCAAAGAGAGTGAGATGCCCGCTCCTTTCATTCAGTCAGTAGCTTCAAACATTTCTGGTATATGAAAAACATGTTTTTCAATGGCAAAAATCAATGAATATTGTAAATGCACAAACAGTAATATCTCCACATTGCAAGGTGCAATTCTGAAATTTTTTGCTTTTTCCTGCTAATCCTAGCATGATAAAGAAGATTCAAAGAGAGTGAGATGCCAGCTCCTTTCATTCAGTCAGTAGCTTCAAACATTTCTGGTATATGAAAAACATGTTTTTCAATGGCAAAAATCAATGAATATTGTAAATGCACAAACAGTAATATCTCCACATTGCAAGGTGCAATTCTGAAATTTTTTGCTTTTTCCTGCTAATCCTAGCATGATAAAGAAGATTCAAAGAGAGTGAGATGCCAGCTCCTTTCATTCAGTCAGTAGCTTCAAACATTTCTGGTATATGAAAAACATGTTTTTCAATGGCAAAAATCAATGAATATTGTAAATGCACAAACAGTAATATCTCCACATTGCACGGTGCAATTCTGAAATTTTTAGCTTTTTCCTGTTAATCCTAGCATGATAAAGAAGATTCAAAGAGAGTGAGATGCCAGCTCCTTTCATTCAGTCAGTAGCTTCAAACATTTCTGGTATATGAAAAACATGTTTTTCAATGGCAAAAATCAATGAATATTGTAAATGCACAAACAGTAATATCTCCACATTGCAAGGTGCAATTCTGAAATTTTTTGCTTTTTCCTGCTAATCCTAGCATGATAAAGAAGATTCAAAGAGAGTGAGATGCCAGCTCCTTTCATTCAGTCAGTAGCTTCAAACATTTCTGGTATATGAAAAACATGTTTTTCAATGGCAAAAATCAATGAATATTGTAAATGCACAAACAGTAATATCTCCACATTGCACGGTGCAATTCTGAAATTTTTAGCTTTTTCCTGTTAATCCTAGCATGATAAAGAAGATTCAAAGAGAGTGAGATGCCAGCTCCTTTCATTCAGTCAGTAGCTTCAAACATTTCTGGTATATGAAAAACATGTTTTTCAATGGCAAAAATCAATGAATATTGTAAATGCACAAACAGTAATATCTCCACATTGCACGGTGCAATTCTGAAATTTTTAGCTTTTTCCTGTTAATCCTAGCATGATAAAGAAGATTCAAAGAGAGTGAGATGCCAGCTCCTTTCATTCAGTCAGTAGCTTCAAACATTTCTGGTATATGAAAAACATGTTTTTCAATGGCAAAAATCAATGAATATTGTAAATGCACAAACAGTAATATCTCCACATTGCAAGGTGCAATTCTGAAATTTTTTGCTTTTTCCTGCTAATCCTAGCATGATAAAGAAGATTCAAAGAGAGTGAGATGCCAGCTCCTTTCATTCAGTCAGTAGCTTCAAACATTTCTGGTATATGAAAAACATGTTTTTCAATGGCAAAAATAAATGAATATTGTAAATGCACAAACAGTAATATCTCCACATTGCACGGTGCAATTCTGAAATTTTTAGCTTTTTCCTGTTAATCCTAGCATGATAAAGAAGATTCAAAGAGAGTGAGATGCCAGCTCCTTTCATTCAGTCAGTAGCTTCAAACATTTCTGGTATATGAAAAACATGTTTTTCAATGGCAAAAATCAATGAATATTGTAAATGCACAAACAGTAATATCTCCACATTGCAAGGTGCAATTCTGAAATTTTTTGCTTTTTCCTGCTAATCCTAGCATGATAAAGAAGATTCAAAGAGAGTGAGATGCCAGCTCCTTTCATTCAGTCAGTAGCTTCAAACATTTCTGGTATATGAAAAACATGTTTTTCAATGGCAAAAATCAATGAATATTGTAAATGCACAAACAGTAATATCTCCACATTGCACGGTGCAATTCTGAAATTTTTAGCTTTTTCCTGTTAATCCTAGCATGATAAAGAAGATTCAAAGAGAGTGAGATGCCAGCTCCTTTCATTCAGTCAGTAGCTTCAAACATTTCTGGTATATGAAAAACATGTTTTTCAATGGCAAAAATCAATGAATATTGTAAATGCACAAACAGTAATATCTCCACATTGCATGGTGCAATTCTGAAATTTTTAGCTTTTTCCTGTTAATCCTAGCATGATAAAGAAGATTCAAAGAGAGTGAGATGCCAGCTCCTTTCATTCAGTCAGTAGCTTCAAACATTTCTGGTATATGAAAAACATGTTTTTCAATGGCAAAAATCAATGAATATTGTAAATGCACAAACAGTAATATCTCCACATTGCAAGGTGCAATTCTGAAATTTTTTGCTTTTTCCTGCTAATCCTAGCATGATAAAGCAGATTCAAAGAGAGTGAGATGCCAGCTCCTTTCATTAGTCAGTAGCTTCAAACATTTCTGGTATATGAAAAACATGTTTTTCAATGGCAAAAATCAATGAATATTGTAAATGCACAAACAGTAATATCTCCACATTGCAAGGTGCAATTCTGAAATTTTTTGCTTTTTCCTGCTAATCCTAGCATGATAAAGAAGATTCAAAGAGAGTGAGATGCCAGCTCCTTTCATTCAGTCAGTAGCTTCAAACATTTCTGGTATATGAAAAACATGTTTTTCAATGGCAAAAATCAATGAATATTGTAAATGCACAAACAGTAATATCTCCACATTGCACGGTGCAATTCTGAAATTTTGAGCTTTTTCCTGTTAATCCTAGCATGATAAAGAAGATTCAAAGAGAGTGAGATGCCAGCTCCTTTCATTCAGTCAGTAGCTTCAAACATTTCTGGTATATGAAAAACATGTTTTTCAATGGCAAAAATCAATGAATATTGTAAATGCACAAACAGTAATATCTCCACATTGCAAGGTGCAATTCTGAAATTTTTTGCTTTTTCCTGCTAATCCTAGCATGATAAAGAAGATTCAAAGAGAGTGAGATGCCAGCTCCTTTCATTCAGTCAGTAGCTTCAAACATTTCTGGTATATGAAAAACATGTTTTTCAATGGCAAAAATCAATGAATATTGTAAATGCACAAACAGTAATATCTCCACATTGCACGGTGCAATTCTGAAATTTTTAGCTTTTTCCTGTTAATCCTAGCATGATAAAGAAGATTCAAAGAGAGTGAGATGCCAGCTCCTTTCATTCAGTCAGTAGCTTCAAACATTTCTGGTATATGAAAAACATGTTTTTCAATGGCAAAAATCAATGAATATTGTAAATGCACAAACAGTAATATCTCCACATTGCAAGGTGCAATTCTGAAATTTTTTGCTTTTTCCTGTTAATCCTAGCATGATAAAGAAGATTCAAAGAGAGTGAGATGCCAGCTCCTTTCATTCAGTCAGTAGCTTCAAACATTTCTGGTATATGAAAAACATGTTTTTCAATGGCAAAAATCAATGAATATTGTAAATGCACAAACAGTAATATCTCCACATTGCAAGGTGCAATTCTGAAATTTTTTGCTTTTTCCTGCTAATCCTAGCATGATAAAGAAGATTCAAAGAGAGTGAGATGCCAGCTCCTTTCATTCAGTCAGTAGCTTCAAACATTTCTGGTATATGAAAAACATGTTTTTCAATGGCAAAAATCAATGAATATTGTAAATGCACAAACAGTAATATCTCCACATTGCACGGTGCAATTCTGAAATTTTTAGCTTTTTCCTGTTAATCCTAGCATGATAAAGAAGATTCAAAGAGAGTGAGATGCCAGCTCCTTTCATTCAGTCAGTAGCTTCAAACATTTCTGGTATATGAAAAACATGTTTTTCAATGGCAAAAATCAATGAATATTGTAAATGCACAAACAGTAATATCTCCACATTGCAAGGTGCAATTCTGAAATTTTTTGCTTTTTCCTGCTAATCCTAGCATGATAAAGAAGATTCAAAGAGAGTGAGATGCCAGCTCCTTTCATTCAGTCAGTAGCTTCAAACATTTCTGGTATATGAAAAACATGTTTTTCAATGGCAAAAATCAATGAATATTGTAAATGCACAAACAGTAATATCTCCACATTGCAAGGTGCAATTCTGAAATTTTTTGCTTTTTCCTGCTAATCCTAGCATGATAAAGAAGATTCAAAGAGAGTGAGATGCCAGCTCCTTTCATTCAGTCAGTAGCTTCAAACATTTCTGGTATATGAAAAACATGTTTTTCAATGGCAAAAATCAATGAATATTGTAAATGCACAAACAGTAATATCTCCACAT
>NW_027365630.1:0-101462 GCF_046119375.1 Phyllobates terribilis | reverse complement strand
GCTTTTTCCTGTTAATCCTAGCATGATAAAGAAGATTCAAAGAGAGTGAGATGCCAGCTCCTTTCATTCAGTCAGTAGCTTCAAACATTTCTGGTATATGAAAAACATGTTTTTCAATGGCAAAAATCAATGAATATTGTAAATGCACAAACAGTAATATCTCCACATTGCAAGGTGCAATTCTGAAATTTTTTGCTTTTTCCTGTTAATCCTAGCATGATAAAGAAGATTCAAAGAGAGTGAGATGCCAGCTCCTTTCATTCAGTCAGTAGCTTCAAACATTTCTGGTATATGAAAAACATGTTTTTCAATGGCAAAAATCAATGAATATTGTAAATGCACAAACAGTAATATCTCCACATTGCACGGTGCAATTCTGAAATTTTTAGCTTTTTCCTGTTAATCCTAGCATGATAAAGAAGATTCAAAGAGAGTGAGATGCCAGCTCCTTTCATTCAGTCAGTAGCTTCAAACATTTCTGGTATATGAAAAACATGTTTTTCAATGGCAAAAATCAATGAATATTGTAAATGCACAAACAGTAATATCTCCACATTGCACGGTGCAATTCTGAAATTTTTAGCTTTTTCCTGTTAATCCTAGCATGATAAAGAAGATTCAAAGAGAGTGAGATGCCAGCTCCTTTCATTCAGTCAGTAGCTTCAAACATTTCTGGTATATGAAAAACATGTTTTTCAATGGCAAAAATCAATGAATATTGTAAATGCACAAACAGTAATATCTCCACATTGCAAGGTGCAATTCTGAAATTTTTTGCTTTTTCCTGCTAATCCTAGCATGATAAAGAAGATTCAAAGAGAGTGAGATGCCAGCTCCTTTCATTCAGTCAGTAGCTTCAAACATTTCTGGTATATGAAAAACATGTTTTTCAATGGCAAAAATCAATGAATATTGTAAATGCACAAACAGTAATATCTCCACATTGCACGGTGCAATTCTGAAATTTTTAGCTTTTTCCTGTTAATCCTAGCATGATAAAGAAGATTCAAAGAGAGTGAGATGCCAGCTCCTTTCATTTAGTCAGTAGCTTCAAACATTTCTGGTATATGAAAAACATGTTTTTCAATGGCAAAAATCAATGAATATTGTAAATGCACAAACAGTAATATCTCCACATTGCAAGGTGCAATTCTGAAATTTTTTGCTTTTTCCTGTTAATCCTAGCATGATAAAGAAGATTCAAAGAGAGTGAGATGCCAGCTCCTTTCATTCAGTCAGTAGCTTCAAACATTTCTGGTGTATGAAAAACATGTTTTTCAATGGCAAAAATCAATGAATATTGTAAATGCACAAACAGTAATATCTCCACATTGCACGGTGCAATTCTGAAATTTTTAGCTTTTTCCTGTTAATCCTAGCATGATAAAGAAGATTCAAAGAGAGTGAGATGCCAGCTCCTTTCATTCAGTCAGTAGCTTCAAACATTTCTGGTATATGAAAAACATGTTTTTCAATGGCAAAAATCAATGAATATTGTAAATGCACAAACAGTAATATCTCCACATTGCACGGTGCAATTCTGAAATTTTTAGCTTTTTCCTGTTAATCCTAGCATGATAAAGAAGATTCAAAGAGAGTGAGATGCCAGCTCCTTTCATTCAGTCAGTAGCTTCAAACATTTCTGGTATATGAAAAACATGTTTTTCAATGGCAAAAATCAATGAATATTGTAAATGCACAAACAGTAATATCTCCACATTGCAAGGTGCAATTCTGAAATTTTTTGCTTTTTCCTGCTAATCCTAGCATGATAAAGAAGATTCAAAGAGAGTGAGATGCCAGCTCCTTTCATTCAGTCAGTAGCTTCAAACATTTCTGGTATATGAAAAACATGTTTTTCAATGGCAAAAATCAATGAATATTGTAAATGCACAAACAGTAATATCTCCACATTGCACGGTGCAATTCTGAAATTTTTAGCTTTTTCCTGTTAATCCTAGCATGATAAAGAAGATTCAAAGAGAGTGAGATGCCAGCTCCTTTCATTCAGTCAGTAGCTTCAAACATTTCTGGTATATGAAAAACATGTTTTTCAATGGCAAAAATCAATGAATATTGTAAATGCACAAACAGTAATATCTCCACATTGCAAGGTGCAATTCTGAAATTTTTTGCTTTTTCCTGTTAATCCTAGCATGATAAAGAAGATTCAAAGAGAGTGAGATGCCAGCTCCTTTCATTCAGTCAGTAGCTTCAAACATTTCTGGTATATGAAAAACATGTTTTTCAATGGCAAAAATCAATGAATATTGTAAATGCACAAACAGTAATATCTCCACATTGCACGGTGCAATTCTGAAATTTTTAGCTTTTTCCTGTTAATCCTAGCATGATAAAGAAGATTCAAAGAGAGTGAGATGCCAGCTCCTTTCATTCAGTCAGTAGCTTCAAACATTTCTGGTATATGAAAAACATGTTTTTCAATGGCAAAAATCAATGAATATTGTAAATGCACAAACAGTAATATCTCCACATTGCACGGTGCAATTCTGAAATTTTTAGCTTTTTCCTGTTAATCCTAGCATGATAAAGAAGATTCAAAGAGAGTGAGATGCCAGCTCCTTTCATTCAGTCAGTAGCTTCAAACATTTCTGGTATATGAAAAACATGTTTTTCAATAGCAAAAATCAATGAATATTGTAAATGCACAAACAGTAATATCTCCACATTGCAAGGTGCAATTCTGAAATTTTTTGCTTTTTCCTGCTAATCCTAGCATGATAAAGAAGATTCAAAGAGAGTGAGATGCCAGCTCCTTTCAGTCAGTAGCTTCAAACATTTCTGGTATATGAAAAACATGTTTTTCAATGGCAAAAATCAATGAATATTGTAAATGCACAAACAGTAATATCTCCACATTGCACGGTGCAATTCTGAAATTTTTAGCTTTTTCCTGTTAATCCTAGCATGATAAAGAAGATTCAAAGAGAGTGAGATGCCAGCTCCTTTCATTCAGTCAGTAGCTTCAAACATTTCTGGTATATGAAAAACATGTTTTTCAATGGCAAAAATCAATGAATATTGTAAATGCACAAACAGTAATATCTCCACATTGCACGGTGCAATTCTGAAATTTTTAGCTTTTTCCTGTTAATCCTAGCATGATAAAGAAGATTCAAAGAGAGTGAGATGCCAGCTCCTTTCATTCAGTCAGTAGCTTCAAACATTTCTGGTATATGAAAAACATGTTTTTCAATGGCAAAAATCAATGAATATTGTAAATGCACAAACAGTAATATCTCCACATTGCAAGGTGCAATTCTGAAATTTTTTGCTTTTTCCTGCTAATCCTAGCATGATAAAGAAGATTCAAAGAGAGTGAGATGCCAGCTCCTTTCATTCAGTCAGTAGCTTCAAACATTTCTGGTATATGAAAAACGTTTTTCAATGGCAAAAATCAATGAATATTGTAAATGCACAAACAGTAATATCTCCACATTGCACGGTGCAATTCTGAAATTTTTAGCTTTTTCCTGTTAATCCTAGCATGATAAAGAAGATTCAAAGAGAGTGAGATGCCAGCTCCTTTCATTCAGTCAGTAGCTTCAAACATTTCTGGTATATGAAAAACATGTTTTTCAATGGCAAAAATCAATGAATATTGTAAATGCACAAACAGTAATATCTCCACATTGCAAGGTGCAATTCTGAAATTTTTTGCTTTTTCCTGTTAATCCTAGCATGATAAAGAAGATTCAAAGAGAGTGAGATGCCAGCTCCTTTCATTCAGTCAGTAGCTTCAAACATTTCTGGTATATGAAAAACATGTTTTTCAATGGCAAAAATCAATGAATATTGTAAATGCACAAACAGTAATATCTCCACATTGCACGGTGCAATTCTGAAATTTTTAGCTTTTTCCTGTTAATCCTAGCATGATAAAGAAGATTCAAAGAGAGTGAGATGCCAGCTCCTTTCATTCAGTCAGTAGCTTCAAACATTTCTGGTATATGAAAAACATGTTTTTCAATGGCAAAAATCAATGAATATTGTAAATGCACAAACAGTAATATCTCCACATTGCACGGTGCAATTCTGAAATTTTTAGCTTTTTCCTGTTAATCCTAGCATGATAAAGAAGATTCAAAGAGAGTGAGATGCCAGCTCCTTTCATTCAGTCAGTAGCTTCAAACATTTCTGGTATATGAAAAACATGTTTTTCAATGGCAAAAATCAATGAATATTGTAAATGCACAAACAGTAATATCTCCACATTGCAAGGTGCAATTCTGAAATTTTTTGCTTTTTCCTGCTAATCCTAGCATGATAAAGAAGATTCAAAGAGAGTGAGATGCCAGCTCCTTTCATTCAGTCAGTAGCTTCAAACATTTCTGGTATATGAAAAACATGTTTTTCAATGGCAAAAATCAATGAATATTGTAAATGCACAAACAGTAATATCTCCACATTGCACGGTGCAATTCTGAAATTTTTAGCTTTTTCCTGTTAATCCTAGCATGATAAAGAAGATTCAAAGAGAGTGAGATGCCAGCTCCTTTCATTCAGTCAGTAGCTTCAAACATTTCTGGTATATGAAAAACATGTTTTTCAATGGCAAAAATCAATGAATATTGTAAATGCACAAACAGTAATATCTCCACATTGCAAGGTGCAATTCTGAAATTTTTTGCTTTTTCCTGTTAATCCTAGCATGATAAAGAAGATTCAAAGAGAGTGAGATGCCAGCTCCTTTCATTCAGTCAGTAGCTTCAAACATTTCTGGTATATGAAAAACATGTTTTTCAATGGCAAAAATCAATGAATATTGTAAATGCACAAACAGTAATATCTCCACATTGCACGGTGCAATTCTGAAATTTTTAGCTTTTTCCTGTTAATCCTAGCATGATAAAGAAGATTCAAAGAGAGTGAGATGCCAGCTCCTTTCATTCAGTCAGTAGCTTCAAACATTTCTGGTATATGAAAAACATGTTTTTCAATGGCAAAAATCAATGAATATTGTAAATGCACAAACAGTAATATCTCCACATTGCAAGGTGCAATTCTGAAATTTTTTGCTTTTTCCTGCTAATCCTAGCATGATAAAGAAGATTCAAAGAGAGTGAGATGCCAGCTCCTTTCATTCAGTCAGTAGCTTCAAACATTTCTGGTATATGAAAAACATGTTTTTCAATGGCAAAAATCAATGAATATTGTAAATGCAAACAGTAATATCTCCACATTGCAAGGTGCAATTCTGAAATTTTTTGCTTTTTCCTGCTAATCCTAGCATGATAAAGAAGATTCAAAGAGAGTGAGATGCCAGCTCCTTTCATTCAGTCAGTAGCTTCAAACATTTCTGGTATATGAAAAACATGTTTTTCAATGGCAAAAATCAATGAATATTGTAAATGCACAAACAGTAATATCTCCACATTGCAAGGTGCAATTCTGAAATTTTTTGCTTTTTCCTGCTAATCCTAGCATGATAAAGAAGATTCAAAGAGAGTGAGATGCCAGCTCCTTTCATTCAGTCAGTAGCTTCAAACATTTCTGGTATATGAAAAACGTTTTTCAATGTCAAAAATCAATGAATATTGTAAATGCACAAACAGTAATATCTCCACATTGCACGGTGCAATTCTGAAATTTTTAGCTTTTTCCTGTTAATCCTAGCATGATAAAGAAGATTCAAAGAGAGTGAGATGCCAGCTCCTTTCATTGTCAGTAGCTTCAAACATTTCTGGTATATGAAAAACATGTTTTTCAATGGCAAAAATCAATGAATATTGTAAATGCACAAACAGTAATATCTCCACATTGCAAGGTGCAATTCTGAAATTTTTTGCTTTTTCCTGTTAATCCTAGCATGATAAAGAAGATTCAAAGAGAGTGAGATGCCAGCTCCTTTCATTCAGTCAGTAGCTTCAAACATTTCTGGTATATGAAAAACATGTTTTTAAATGGCAAAAATCAATGAATATTGTAAATGCACAAACAGTAATATCTCCACATTGCACGGTGCAATTCTGAAATTTTTTGCTTTTTCCTGCTAATCCTAGCATGATAAAGAAGATTCAAAGAGAGTGAGATGCCAGCTCCTTTCAGTCAGTAGCTTCAAACATTTCTGGTATATGAAAAACATGTTTTTCAATGGCAAAAATCAATGAATATTGTAAATGCACAAACAGTAATATCTCCACATTGCACGGTGCAATTCTGAAATTTTTAGCTTTTTCCTGTTAATCCTAGCATGATAAAGAAGATTCAAAGAGAGTGAGATGCCAGCTCCTTTCATTCAGTCAGTAGCTTCAAACATTTCTGGTATATGAAAAACATGTTTTTCAATGGCAAAAATCAATGAATATTTTAAATGCACAAACAGTAATATCTCCACATTGCACGGTGCAATTCTGAAATTTTTAGCTTTTTCCTGTTAATCCTAGCATGATAAAGAAGATTCAAAGAGAGTGAGATGCCAGCTCCTTTCATTCAGTCAGTAGCTTCAAACATTTCTGGTATATGAAAAACATGTTTTTCAATGGCAAAAATCAATGAATATTGTAAATGCACAAACAGTAATATCTCCACATTGCAAGGTGCAATTCTGAAATTTTTTGCTTTTTCCTGCTAATCCTAGCATGATAAAGAAGATTCAAAGAGAGTGAGATGCCAGCTCCTTTCATTCAGTCAGTAGCTTCAAACATTTCTGGTATATGAAAAACGTTTTTCAATGGCAAAAATCAATGAATATTGTAAATGCACAAACAGTAATATCTCCACATTGCACGGTGCAATTCTGAAATTTTTAGCTTTTTCCTGTTAATCCTAGCATGATAAAGAAGATTCAAAGAGAGTGAGATGCCAGCTCCTTTCATTCAGTCAGTAGCTTCAAACATTTCTGGTATATGAAAAACATGTTTTTCAATGGCAAAAATCAATGAATATTGTAAATGCACAAACAGTAATATCTCCACATTGCAAGGTGCAATTCTGAAATTTTTTGCTTTTTCCTGTTAATCCTAGCATGATAAAGAAGATTCAAAGAGAGTGAGATGCCAGCTCCTTTCATTCAGTCAGTAGCTTCAAACATTTCTGGTATATGAAAAACATGTTTTTCAATGGCAAAAATCAATGAATATTGTAAATGCACAAACAGTAATATCTCCACATTGCACGGTGCAATTCTGAAATTTTTAGCTTTTTCCTGTTAATCCTAGCATGATAAAGAAGATTCAAAGAGAGTGAGATGCCAGCTCCTTTCATTCAGTCAGTAGCTTCAAACATTTCTGGTATATGAAAAACATGTTTTTCAATGGCAAAAATCAATGAATATTGTAAATGCACAAACAGTAATATCTCCACATTGCAAGGTGCAATTCTGAAATTTTTTGCTTTTTCCTGTTAATCCTAGCATGATAAAGAAGATTCAAAGAGAGTGAGATGCCAGCTCCTTTCATTCAGTCAGTAGCTTCAAACATTTCTGGTATATGAAAAACATGTTTTTCAATGGCAAAAATCAATGAATATTGTAAATGCACAAACAGTAATATCTCCACATTGCAAGGTGCAATTCTGAAATTTTTTGCTTTTTCCTGCTAATCCTAGCATGATAAAGAAGATTCAAAGAGAGTGAGATGCCAGCTCCTTTCATTCAGTCAGTAGCTTCAAACATTTCTGGTATATGAAAAACATGTTTTTCAATGGCAAAAATCAATGAATATTGTAAATGCACAAACAGTAATATCTCCACATTGCACGGTGCAATTCTGAAATTTTTAGCTTTTTCCTGTTAATCCTAGCATGATAAAGAAGATTCAAAGAGAGTGAGATGCCAGCTCCTTTCATTCAGTCAGTAGCTTCAAACATTTCTGGTATATGAAAAACATGTTTTTCAATAGCAAAAATCAATGAATATTGTAAATGCACAAACAGTAATATCTCCACATTGCAAGGTGCAATTCTGACATTTTTTGCTTTTTCCTGCTAATCCTAGCATGATAAAGAAGATTCAAAGAGAGTGAGATGCCAGCTCCTTTCAGTCAGTAGCTTCAAACATTTCTGGTATATGAAAAACATGTTTTTCAATGGCAAAAATCAATGAATATTGTAAATGCACAAACAGTAATATCTCCACATTGCACGGTGCAATTCTGAAATTTTTAGCTTTTTCCTGTTAATCCTAGCATGATAAAGAAGATTCAAAGAGAGTGAGATGCCAGCTCCTTTCATTCAGTCAGTAGCTTCAAACATTTCTGGTATATGAAAAACATGTTTTTCAATGGCAAAAATCAATGAATATTGTAAATGCACAAACAGTAATATCTCCACATTGCACGGTGCAATTCTGAAATTTTTAGCTTTTTCCTGTTAATCCTAGCATGATAAAGAAGATTCAAAGAGAGTGAGATGCCAGCTCCTTTCATTCAGTCAGTAGCTTCAAACATTTCTGGTATATGAAAAACATGTTTTTCAATGGCAAAAATCAATGAATATTGTAAATGCACAAACAGTAATATCTCCACATTGCAAGGTGCAATTCTGAAATTTTTTGCTTTTTCCTGCTAATCCTAGCATGATAAAGAAGATTCAAAGAGAGTGAGATGCCAGCTCCTTTCATTCAGTCAGTAGCTTCAAACATTTCTGGTATATGAAAAACGATTTTCAATGGCAAAAATCAATGAATATTGTAAATGCACAAACAGTAATATCTCCACATTGCACGGTGCAATTCTGAAATTTTTAGCTTTTTCCTGTTAATCCTAGCATGATAAAGAAGATTCAAAGAGAGTGAGATGCCAGCTCCTTTCATTCAGTCAGTAGCTTCAAACATTTCTGGTATATGAAAAACATGTTTTTCAATGGCAAAAATCAATGAATATTGTAAATGCACAAACAGTAATATCTCCACATTGCAAGGTGCAATTCTGAAATTTTTTGCTTTTTCCTGTTAATCCTAGCATGATAAAGAAGATTCAAAGAGAGTGAGATGCCAGCTCCTTTCATTCAGTCAGTAGCTTCAAACATTTCTGGTATATGAAAAACATGTTTTTCAATGGCAAAAATCAATGAATATTGTAAATGCACAAACAGTAATATCTCCACATTGCACGGTGCAATTCTGAAATTTTTAGCTTTTTCCTGTTAATCCTAGCATGATAAAGAAGATTCAAAGAGAGTGAGATGCCAGCTCCTTTCATTCAGTCAGTAGCTTCAAACATTTCTGGTATATGAAAAACATGTTTTTCAATGGCAAAAATCAATGAATATTGTAAATGCACAAACAGTAATATCTCCACATTGCACGGTGCAATTCTGAAATTTTTAGCTTTTTCCTGTTAATCCTAGCATGATAAAGAAGATTCAAAGAGAGTGAGATGCCAGCTCCTTTCATTCAGTCAGTAGCTTCAAACATTTCTGGTATATGAAAAACATGTTTTTCAATGGCAAAAATCAATGAATATTGTAAATGCACAAACAGTAATATCTCCACATTGCAAGGTGCAATTCTGAAATTTTTTGCTTTTTCCTGCTAATCCTAGCATGATAAAGAAGATTCAAAGAGAGTGAGATGCCAGCTCCTTTCATTCAGTCAGTAGCTTCAAACATTTCTGGTATATGAAAAACATGTTTTTCAATGGCAAAAATCAATGAATATTGTAAATGCACAAACAGTAATATCTCCACATTCCACGGTGCAATTCTGAAATTTTTAGCTTTTTCCTGTTAATCCTAGCATGATAAAGAAGATTCAAAGAGAGTGAGATGCCAGCTCCTTTCATTCAGTCAGTAGCTTCAAACATTTCTGGTATATGAAAAACATGTTTTTCAATGGCAAAAATCAATGAATATTGTAAATGCACAAACAGTAATATCTCCACATTGCAAGGTGCAATTCTGAAATTTTTTGCTTTTTCCTGTTAATCCTAGCATGATAAAGAAGATTCAAAGAGAGTGAGATGCCAGCTCCTTTCATTCAGTCAGTAGCTTCAAACATTTCTGGTATATGAAAAACATGTTTTTCAATGGCAAAAATCAATGAATATTGTAAATGCACAAACAGTAATATCTCCACATTGCACGGTGCAATTCTGAAATTTTTAGCTTTTTCCTGTTAATCCTAGCATGATAAAGAAGATTCAAAGAGAGTGAGATGCCAGCTCCTTTCATTCAGTCAGTAGCTTCAAACATTTCTGGTATATGAAAAACATGTTTTTCAATGGCAAAAATCAATGAATATTGTAAATGCACAAACAGTAATATCTCCACATTGCAAGGTGCAATTCTGAAATTTTTTGCTTTTTCCTGCTAATCCTAGCATGATAAAGAAGATTCAAAGAGAGTGAGATGCCAGCTCCTTTCATTCAGTCAGTAGCTTCAAACATTTCTGGTATATGAAAAACATGTTTTTCAATGGCAAAAATCAATGAATATTGTAAATGCAAACAGTAATATCTCCACATTGCAAGGTGCAATTCTGAAATTTTTTGCTTTTTCCTGCTAATCCTAGCATGATAAAGAAGATTCAAAGAGAGTGAGATGCCAGCTCCTTTCATTCAGTCAGTAGCTTCAAACATTTCTGGTATATGAAAAACGTTTTTCAATGTCAAAAATCAATGAATATTGTAAATGCACAAACAGTAATATCTCCACATTGCACGGTGCAATTCTGAAATTTTTAGCTTTTTCCTGTTAATCCTAGCATGATAAAGAAGATTCAAAGAGAGTGAGATGCCAGCTCCTTTCATTCAGTCAGTAGCTTCAAACATTTCTGGTATATGAAAAACATGTTTTTCAATGGCAAAAATCAATGAATATTGTAAATGCACAAACAGTAATATCTCCACATTGCAAGGTGCAATTCTGAAATTTTTTGCTTTTTCCTGTTAATCCTAGCATGATAAAGAAGATTCAAAGAGAGTGAGATGCCAGCTCCTTTCATTCAGTCAGTAGCTTCAAACATTTCTGGTATATGAAAAACATGTTTTTCAATGGCAAAAATCAATGAATATTGTAAATGCACAAACAGTAATATCTCCACATTGCAAGGTGCAATTCTGAAATTTTTTGCTTTTTCCTGCTAATCCTAGCATGATAAAGAAGATTCAAAGAGAGTGAGATGCCAGCTCCTTTCATTCAGTCAGTAGCTTCAAACATTTCTGGTATATGAAAAACGTTTTTCAATGGCAAAAATCAATGAATATTGTAAATGCACAAACAGTAATATCTCCACATTGCACGGTGCAATTCTGAAATTTTTAGCTTTTTCCTGTTAATCCTAGCATGATAAAGAAGATTCAAAGAGAGTGAGATGCCAGCTCCTTTCATTCAGTCAGTAGCTTCAAACATTTCTGGTATATGAAAAACATGTTTTTCAATGGCAAAAATCAATGAATATTGTAAATGCACAAACAGTAATATCTCCACATTGCAAGGTGCAATTCTGAAATTTTTTGCTTTTTCCTGTTAATCCTAGCATGATAAAGAAGATTCAAAGAGAGTGAGATGCCAGCTCCTTTCATTCAGTCAGTAGCTTCAAACATTTCTGGTATATGAAAAACATGTTTTTCAATGGCAAAAATCAATGAATATTGTAAATGCACAAACAGTAATATCTCCACATTGCACGGTGCAATTCTGAAATTTTTAGCTTTTTCCTGTTAATCCTAGCATGATAAAGAAGATTCAAAGAGAGTGAGATGCCAGCTCCTTTCATTCAGTCAGTAGCTTCAAACATTTCTGGTATATGAAAAACATGTTTTTCAATGGCAAAAATCAATGAATATTGTAAATGCACAAACAGTAATATCTCCACATTGCACGGTGCAATTCTGAAATTTTTAGCTTTTTCCTGTTAATCCTAGCATGATAAAGAAGATTCAAAGAGAGTGAGATGCCAGCTCCTTTCATTCAGTCAGTAGCTTCAAACATTTCTGGTATATGAAAAACATGTTTTTCAATGGCAAAAATCAATGAATATTGTAAATGCACAAACAGTAATATCTCCACATTGCAAGGTGCAATTCTGAAATTTTTTGCTTTTTCCTGCTAATCCTAGCATGATAAAGAAGATTCAAAGAGAGTGAGATGCCAGCTCCTTTCATTCAGTCAGTAGCTTCAAACATTTCTGGTATATGAAAAACATGTTTTTCAATGGCAAAAATCAATGAATATTGTAAATGCACAAACAGTAATATCTCCACATTGCACGGTGCAATTCTGAAATTTTTAGCTTTTTCCTGTTAATCCTAGCATGATAAAGAAGATTCAAAGAGAGTGAGATGCCAGCTCCTTTCATTCAGTCAGTAGCTTCAAACATTTCTGGTATATGAAAAACATGTTTTTCAATGGCAAAAATCAATGAATATTGTAAATGCACAAACAGTAATATCTCCACATTGCAAGGTGCAATTCTGAAATTTTTTGCTTTTTCCTGTTAATCCTAGCATGATAAAGAAGATTCAAAGAGAGTGAGATGCCAGCTCCTTTCATTCAGTCAGTAGCTTCAAACATTTCTGGTATATGAAAAACATGTTTTTCAATGGCAAAAATCAATGAATATTGTAAATGCACAAACAGTAATATCTCCACATTGCACGGTGCAATTCTGAAATTTTTAGCTTTTTCCTGTTAATCCTAGCATGATAAAGAAGATTCAAAGAGAGTGAGATGCCAGCTCCTTTCATTCAGTCAGTAGCTTCAAACATTTCTGGTATATGAAAAACATGTTTTTCAATGGCAAAAATCAATGAATATTGTAAATGCACAAACAGTAATATCTCCACATTGCAAGGTGCAATTCTGAAATTTTTTGCTTTTTCCTGCTAATCCTAGCATGATAAAGAAGATTCAAAGAGAGTGAGATGCCAGCTCCTTTCATTCAGTCAGTAGCTTCAAACATTTCTGGTATATGAAAAACATGTTTTTCAATGGCAAAAATCAATGAATATTGTAAATGCAAACAGTAATATCTCCACATTGCAAGGTGCAATTCTGAAATTTTTTGCTTTTTCCTGCTAATCCTAGCATGATAAAGAAGATTCAAAGAGAGTGAGATGCCAGCTCCTTTCATTCAGTCAGTAGCTTCAAACATTTCTGGTATATGAAAAACATGTTTTTCAATGGCAAAAATCAATGAATATTGTAAATGCACAAACAGTAATATCTCCACATTGCAAGGTGCAATTCTGAAATTTTTTGCTTTTTCCTGCTAATCCTAGCATGATAAAGAAGATTCAAAGAGAGTGAGATGCCAGCTCCTTTCATTCAGTCAGTAGCTTCAAACATTTCTGGTATATGAAAAACGTTTTTCAATGTCAAAAATCAATGAATATTGTAAATGCACAAACAGTAATATCTCCACATTGCACGGTGCAATTCTGAAATTTTTAGCTTTTTCCTGTTAATCCTAGCATGATAAAGAAGATTCAAAGAGAGTGAGATGCCAGCTCCTTTCATTCAGTCAGTAGCTTCAAACATTTCTGGTATATGAAAAACATGTTTTTCAATGGCAAAAATCAATGAATATTGTAAATGCACAAACAGTAATATCTCCACATTGCAAGGTGCAATTCTGAAATTTTTTGCTTTTTCCTGTTAATCCTAGCATGATAAAGAAGATTCAAAGAGAGTGAGATGCCAGCTCCTTTCATTCAGTCAGTAGCTTCAAACATTTCTGGTATATGAAAAACATGTTTTTCAATGGCAAAAATCAATGAATATTGTAAATGCACAAACAGTAATATCTCCACATTGCACGGTGCAATTCTGAAATTTTTTGCTTTTTCCTGCTAATCCTAGCATGATAAAGAAGATTCAAAGAGAGTGAGATGCCAGCTCCTTTCAGTCAGTAGCTTCAAACATTTCTGGTATATGAAAAACATGTTTTTCAATGGCAAAAATCAATGAATATTGTAAATGCACAAACAGTAATATCTCCACATTGCACGGTGCAATTCTGAAATTTTTAGCTTTTTCCTGTTAATCCTAGCATGATAAAGAAGATTCAAAGAGAGTGAGATGCCAGCTCCTTTCATTCAGTCAGTAGCTTCAAACATTTCTGGTATATGAAAAACATGTTTTTCAATGGCAAAAATCAATGAATATTGTAAATGCACAAACAGTAATATCTCCACATTGCACGGTGCAATTCTGAAATTTTTAGCTTTTTCCTGTTAATCCTAGCATGATAAAGAAGATTCAAAGAGAGTGAGATGCCAGCTCCTTTCATTCAGTCAGTAGCTTCAAACATTTCTGGTATATGAAAAACATGTTTTTCAATGGCAAAAATCAATGAATATTGTAAATGCACAAACAGTAATATCTCCACATTGCAAGGTGCAATTCTGAAATTTTTTGCTTTTTCCTGCTAATCCTAGCATGATAAAGAAGATTCAAAGAGAGTGAGATGCCAGCTCCTTTCATTCAGTCAGTAGCTTCAAACATTTCTGGTATATGAAAAACATGTTTTTCAATGGCAAAAATCAATGAATATTGTAAATGCACAAACAGTAATATCTCCACATTGCAAGGTGCAATTCTGAAATTTTTTGCTTTTTCCTGTTAATCTTAGCATGATAAAGAAGATTCAAAGAGAGTGAGATGCCAGCTCCTTTCATTCAGTCAGTAGCTTCAAACATTTCTGGTATATGAAAAACATGTTTTTCAATGGCAAAAATCAATGAATATTGTAAATGCACAAACAGTAATATCTCCACATTGCACGGTGCAATTCTGAAATTTTTAGCTTTTTCCTGTTAATCCTAGCATGATAAAGAAGATTCAAAGAGAGTGAGATGCCAGCTCCTTTCATTCAGTCAGTAGCTTCAAACATTTCTGGTATATGAAAAACATGTTTTTCAATGGCAAAAATCAATGAATATTGTAAATGCACAAACAGTAATATCTCCACATTGCACGGTGCAATTCTGAAATTTTTAGCTTTTTCCTGTTAATCCTAGCATGATAAAGAAGATTCAAAGAGAGTGAGATGCCAGCTCCTTTCATTCAGTCAGTAGCTTCAAACATTTCTGGTATATGAAAAACATGTTTTTCAATGGCAAAAATCAATGAATATTGTAAATGCACAAACAGTAATATCTCCACATTGCAAGGTGCAATTCTGAAATTTTTTGCTTTTTCCTGCTAATCCTAGCATGATAAAGAAGATTCAAAGAGAGTGAGATGCCAGCTCCTTTCATTCAGTCAGTAGCTTCAAACATTTCTGGTATATGAAAAACATGTTTTTCAATGGCAAAAATCAATGAATATTGTAAATGCACAAACAGTAATATCTCCACATTGCACGGTGCAATTCTGAAATTTTTAGCTTTTTCCTGTTAATCCTAGCATGATAAAGAAGATTCAAAGAGAGTGAGATGCCAGCTCCTTTCATTCAGTCAGTAGCTTCAAACATTTCTGGTATATGAAAAACATGTTTTTCAATGGCAAAAATCAATGAATATTGTAAATGCACAAACAGTAATATCTCCACATTGCAAGGTGCAATTCTGAAATTTTTTGCTTTTTCCTGTTAATCCTAGCATGATAAAGAAGATTCAAAGAGAGTGAGATGCCAGCTCCTTTCATTCAGTCAGTAGCTTCAAACATTTCTGGTATATGAAAAACATGTTTTTCAATGGCAAAAATCAATGAATATTGTAAATGCACAAACAGTAATATCTCCACATTGCACGGTGCAATTCTGAAATTTTTAGCTTTTTCCTGTTAATCCTAGCATGATAAAGAAGATTCAAAGAGAGTGAGATGCCAGCTCCTTTCATTCAGTCAGTAGCTTCAAACATTTCTGGTATATGAAAAACATGTTTTTCAATGGCAAAAATCAATGAATATTGTAAATGCACAAACAGTAATATCTCCACATTGCAAGGTGCAATTCTGAAATTTTTTGCTTTTTCCTGCTAATCCTAGCATGATAAAGAAGATTCAAAGAGAGTGAGATGCCAGCTCCTTTCATTCAGTCAGTAGCTTCAAACATTTCTGGTATATGAAAAACATGTTTTTCAATGGCAAAAATCAATGAATATTGTAAATGCAAACAGTAATATCTCCACATTGCAAGGTGCAATTCTGAAATTTTTTGCTTTTTCCTGCTAATCCTAGCATGATAAAGAAGATTCAAAGAGAGTGAGATGCCAGCTCCTTTCATTCAGTCAGTAGCTTCAAACATTTCTGGTATATGAAAAACATGTTTTTCAATGGCAAAAATCAATGAATATTGTAAATGCACAAACAGTAATATCTCCACATTGCAAGGTGCAATTCTGAAATTTTTTGCTTTTTCCTGCTAATCCTAGCATGATAAAGAAGATTCAAAGAGAGTGAGATGCCAGCTCCTTTCATTCAGTCAGTAGCTTCAAACATTTCTGGTATATGAAAAACGTTTTTCAATGTCAAAAATCAATGAATATTGTAAATGCACAAACAGTAATATCTCCACATTGCACGGTGCAATTCTGAAATTTTTAGCTTTTTCCTGTTAATCCTAGCATGATAAAGAAGATTCAAAGAGAGTGAGATGCCAGCTCCTTTCATTCAGTCAGTAGCTTCAAACATTTCTGGTATATGAAAAACATGTTTTTCAATGGCAAAAATCAATGAATATTGTAAATGCACAAACAGTAATATCTCCACATTGCAAGGTGCAATTCTGAAATTTTTTGCTTTTTCCTGTTAATCCTAGCATGATAAAGAAGATTCAAAGAGAGTGAGATGCCAGCTCCTTTCATTCAGTCAGTAGCTTCAAACATTTCTGGTATATGAAAAACATGTTTTTCAATGGCAAAAATCAATGAATATTGTAAATGCACAAACAGTAATATCTCCACATTGCACGGTGCAATTCTGAAATTTTTAGCTTTTTCCTGTTAATCCTAGCATGATAAAGAAGATTCAAAGAGAGTGAGATGCCAGCTCCTTTCATTCAGTCAGTAGCTTCAAACATTTCTGGTATATGAAAAACATGTTTTTCAATGGCAAAAATCAATGAATATTGTAAATGCACAAACAGTAATATCTCCACATTGCACGGTGCAATTCTGAAATTTTTAGCTTTTTCCTGTTAATCCTAGCATGATAAAGAAGATTCAAAGAGAGTGAGATGCCAGCTCCTTTCATTCAGTCAGTAGCTTCAAACATTTCTGGTATATGAAAAACATGTTTTTCAATGGCAAAAATCAATGAATATTGTAAATGCACAAACAGTAATATCTCCACATTGCACGGTGCAATTCTGAAATTTTTAGCTTTTTCCTGTTAATCCTAGCATGATAAAGAAGATTCAAAGAGAGTGAGATGCCAGCTCCTTTCATTCAGTCAGTAGCTTCAAACATTTCTGGTATATGAAAAACATGTTTTTCAATGGCAAAAATCAATGAATATTGTAAATGCAAACAGTAATATCTCCACATTGCAAGGTGCAATTCTGAAATTTTTTGCTTTTTCCTGCTAATCCTAGCATGATAAAGAAGATTCAAAGAGAGTGAGATGCCAGCTCCTTTCATTCAGTCAGTAGCTTCAAACATTTCTGGTATATGAAAAACATGTTTTTCAATGGCAAAAATCAATGAATATTGTAAATGCACAAACAGTAATATCTCCACATTGCAAGGTGCAATTCTGAAATTTTTTCCTTTTCCTGCTAATCCTAGCATGATAAAGAAGATTCAAAGAGTGAGATGCCAGCTCCTTTCATTCAGTCAGTAGCTTCAAACATTTCTGGTATATGAAAAACGTTTTTCAATGTCAAAAATCAATGAATATTGTAAATGCACAAACAGTAATATCTCCACATTGCACGGTGCAATTCTGAAATTTTTAGCTTTTTCCTGTTAATCCTAGCATGATAAAGAAGATTCAAAGAGAGTGAGATGCCAGCTCCTTTCATTCAGTCAGTAGCTTCAAACATTTCTGGTATATGAAAAACATGTTTTTCAATGGCAAAAATCAATGAATATTGTAAATGCAAACAGTAATATCTCCACATTGCAAGGTGCAATTCTGAAATTTTTTGCTTTTTCCTGCTAATCCTAGCATGATAAAGAAGATTCAAAGAGAGTGAGATGCCAGCTCCTTTCATTCAGTCAGTAGCTTCAAACATTTCTGGTATATGAAAAACATGTTTTTCAATGGCAAAAATCAATGAATATTGTAAATGCACAAACAGTAATATCTCCACATTGCAAGGTGCAATTCTGAAATTTTTTGCTTTTTCCTGCTAATCCTAGCATGATAAAGAAGATTCAAAGAGAGTGAGATGCCAGCTCCTTTCATTCAGTCAGTAGCTTCAAACATTTCTGGTATATGAAAAACGTTTTTCAATGTCAAAAATCAATGAATATTGTAAATGCACAAACAGTAATATCTCCACATTGCACGGTGCAATTCTGAAATTTTTAGCTTTTTCCTGTTAATCCTAGCATGATAAAGAAGATTCAAAGAGAGTGAGATGCCAGCTCCTTTCATTCAGTCAGTAGCTTCAAACATTTCTGGTATATGAAAAACATGTTTTTCAATGGCAAAAATCAATGAATATTGTAAATGCACAAACAGTAATATCTCCACATTGCAAGGTGCAATTCTGAAATTTTTTGCTTTTTCCTGTTAATCCTAGCATGATAAAGAAGATTCAAAGAGAGTGAGATGCCAGCTCCTTTCATTCAGTCAGTAGCTTCAAACATTTCTGGTATATGAAAAACATGTTTTTCAATGGCAAAAATCAATGAATATTGTAAATGCACAAACAGTAATATCTCCACATTGCACGGTGCAATTCTGAAATTTTTAGCTTTTTCCTGTTAATCCTAGCATGATAAAGAAGATTCAAAGAGAGTGAGATGCCAGCTCCTTTCATTCAGTCAGTAGCTTCAAACATTTCTGGTATATGAAAAACATGTTTTTCAATGGCAAAAATCAATGAATATTGTAAATGCACAAACAGTAATATCTCCACATTGCAAGGTGCAATTCTGAAATTTTTTCCTTTTCCTGCTAATCCTAGCATGATAAAGAAGATTCAAAGAGTGAGATGCCAGCTCCTTTCATTCAGTCAGTAGCTTCAAACATTTCTGGTATATGAAAAACGTTTTTCAATGTCAAAAATCAATGAATATTGTAAATGCACAAACAGTAATATCTCCACATTGCACGGTGCAATTCTGAAATTTTTAGCTTTTTCCTGTTAATCCTAGCATGATAAAGAAGATTCAAAGAGAGTGAGATGCCAGCTCCTTTCATTCAGTCAGTAGCTTCAAACATTTCTGGTATATGAAAAACATGTTTTTCAATGGCAAAAATCAATGAATATTGTAAATGCACAAACCGTAATATCTCCACATTGCAAGGTGCAATTCTGAAATTTTTTGCTTTTTCCTGCTAATCCTAGCATGATAAAGAAGATTCAAAGAGAGTGAGATGCCAGCTCCTTTCATTCAGTCAGTAGCTTCAAACATTTCTGGTATATGAAAAACATGTTTTTCAATGGCAAAAATCAATGAATATTGTAAATGCACAAACAGTAATATCTCCACATTGCACGGTGCAATTCTGAAATTTTTAGCTTTTTCCTGTTAATCCTAGCATGATAAAGAAGATTCAAAGAGAGTGAGATGCCAGCTCCTTTCATTCAGTCAGTAGCTTCAAACATTTCTGGTATATGAAAAACATGTTTTTCAATGGCAAAAATCAATGAATATTGTAAATGCACAAACAGTAATATCTCCACATTGCAAGGTGCAATTCTGAAATTTTTTGCTTTTTCCTGTTAATCCTAGCATGATAAAGAAGATTCAAAGAGAGTGAGATGCCAGCTCCTTTCATTCAGTCAGTAGCTTCAAACATTTCTGGTATATGAAAAACATGTTTTTCAATGGCAAAAATCAATGAATATTGTAAATGCACAAACAGTAATATCTCCACATTGCACGGTGCAATTCTGAAATTTTTAGCTTTTTCCTGTTAATCCTAGCATGATAAAGAAGATTCAGAGTGAGATGCCAGCTCCTTTCATTCAGTCAGTAGCTTCAAACATTTCTGGTATATGAAAAACATGTTTTTCAATGGCAAAAATCAATGAATATTGTAAATGCACAAACAGTAATATCTCCACATTGCAAGGTGCAATTCTGAAATTTTTTGCTTTTTCCTGCTAATCCTAGCATGATAAAGAAGATTCAAAGAGAGTGAGATGGGGGGAGTGGCCTGAGCACAGGACGAGATGGCAGCTTGATCCTGAGCTCCCTGAGGGCTTCGCTTTAAAGCTACTTTTTAAGCAACAAAAAGAAGATTTTTTTTCAAAATTCTTATATATTTGGACTTCCTATCATTCAGGGATCATTTTGACACCAAAGAATCCCTGCTAACCCCATCAACCCTGGAGATGTTTTGTGCTCAGACATTTGGGTGAGGCTCAGAATCCATCATTGAAGTGACTCTGTAACGTGGCCCTACAGGATTGTGGACCCATTTATGCCCTTCTACCCCCGGACCCAGGATTACATCGTTTTATACCGGACTTAAGGACTACCAGCAGGCTTTATATGCAGCTGCGGTAAGTCCTGGTGAGCATTCCAGTCCCTGAGGCTGTGACGTGCCTCTTTAAGCTCACAGATCGGTGGGGGCACATATTTCTCTCACTTCATTTAACTGATCATTATATACTGGGCCCCCTGACTGTTGTCAGAGCTTATTTTTAACCCACGGGGTGGCACATTTTGGTTCTGGTTCTGACATCCAGGCGATTACTGGCGGCCCTTTTCTTGTTTCCAGTCACTCTGCGGCCCTTTTCTTGTTTCCAGTCACTCTGCAACGTGACTCTGGAGTGACTGTGATAGCAGCGCAGGTCTGCTCTGCTCTGCTCCTGACCCCGGGAGCAGGACTTTACAGCAACATCAGCTGTCCCGACACCGGACCCAGGAACGGAGGAGAAGAGGAGATTGAGATCCAGTTACAGGTGATATCCTGAAAAAACTGCTGTCACAGCCCCACGGAGGACCGGACCGGACCTGCAGGACCCCAACCCATAAAGAAGCGGCACTGCCACACAATCAACCCCACTGGACCCCGAGGACGAGACCCCACATTTTCACTGGACCCCGAGGACAAGTCTCCTGTCACCGACTGAAGACCGGGATCTTAAGGCAGAGCGACGCGGAGATCAGGAGACGGAGCGGGACTGCATTAATTAAACAAGGTTAGCTAAACCCAGGCTGATGCCTGGGCTTTCACTTTATTGCTGTGGTCCCGTTCTTTAAAACCCCGGGGTCGCCCCGGTGGCAGCGGTGCTTCTCCCCCCCCTGCTGTGGTGACGCTCTCTCCCTCTCTGCTACTAGCTGACAGCCGCCGTCGGTGTCTGCGGCCGGGCTCCCTCTTCCCCTGTGCGGCTGTTCCTGTGGTGACGGTGCCCCCTCCTCTGCCCCGGACCCGCTCTGCTCCCGCTCTCCTATACAGAAGGACACCGCCGGTATTCATAGCCCGCATCTCCGCAACCACAGGGCTGTGTAGTGGTGGCGGTATCCCCCTTCTATTGCTGAGGTGCCGCTCCCTCCCTCTCTGCCTCCAGCTGACTGCCGCTGCCGGTGTCTGCAGCCGGGCTCTCTTCCGTGCGGCGCGGCTATTCCCTCTATACTGAGGCTGTACCCGTGGTGGCGGTGCCCCCTCCTCTGCCTCGGACCCGCTCTGCCCTCTGTTCATTATATGGACGGGCACCGCCGGCACTCACAGCCCGCATCTCCATAACCCCGGGGCTGTATAGCGGCGGCGACATCCCCCTCCTGCTGCCGGGGGGGGCCGCTTCTTCACCCATATTATTAACTGTCACAAGCCGCCGGTGTTTGCGGTCCATTTCATACCTCTCCGCTGTGCCGCTCTGCTGTCTCGGTGACTCTGGTGCCTGACCCCGCAGACCCCTGTGGGTTGATTCCCCTACCTGCTGCAGCACTGCTAAATTTTGTCTGCTGCCGATATTTGAGCCCTACAGGCTCCTATGACTCTATTCTCCATTGCTGCAGCAGTACAGCTGTGCTCCGTGTCCACAGTACTGAATCTCCACTGGCACATTTAAAACTCCCGCCCCTTTCTGCAACATTGCTCTGCTCTGCTGTCCTGAACTGCTGTCCATGGTGCTGATCTAATGTTAGCCTGAACTGCTGTCCATGGTGCTGATACTATACTAATCTGAACTGCTGTCCATGGTGCTGATCTCATATTAGTCTGAACTGCTGTCCATGGTGCTGATCTTATATTAGTCTGAACTGCTGTCCATGGTGCTGATATTATATTAATCTGAACTGCTGTCCATGGTGCTGATCTCATATTAGTTTGAACTGCTGTCCATGGTGCTGATTTTATATCAGTACTGATACAGAGGTCCATTATACACCAAAACTTTGTACAATCATTTTAATTGTGAGACTTGACTTTGAAGGGGGGTGGGGGATAGGAGGAACTGCTTCTGCCTCCATATATATATACTGTGACCTCGCTATCTGATATACATATAACAGTTGGTGCCCATGGAACTCTACAGATTTGCAAGTCTCCACTACAATTAGTTTTCTGTTAAAAACTATATGTGCCTTTTATTTTTATCCCTCAGGTCAAGTTTACTATTTCTCTTGATATTTTTGATTGTGATTTACATTTAAAGGATTGCATTCTAGGGGGTACATATTTCTGCAGTGTTTAAGGGTATTGATTGCCTCTTATTGGAATAATAATTGTTTAATGCTAATTTCTTCCAGCCATTGTTCCTAGTCATTTTGCTACTCTAAAGTCTTCTGTCCACTCTCTAGGTTAAATATTTCCTTTGTCTTTTTGGTGTTTCTTCTTATATATACACTTAGGACTTATTTTTTTTTTTTCCTTTACAATGGCGGCTAACAAAAAAAATACCCAAAAGTCTTTGGAAGCTCCCCTTAAAACTAGTGCGGTAAGAGCGAAGTCCTTTCAACGCTCTTCTTTTTCAAATCCCTCAGAAGACACTGTCAATACTATTAGTCCACTTAAGTCCAGGTCACCTCATAGAAATCCTGACGACAGACAGAGTTTTAAAGTAAGCTCTCCCACCAAAGACTCTGCTAAAAGTCTATTTTCTCCAAAACCACAGAGAATCCCTGTCGCTAAACCTGCCTCTTCTACAGTAATTAAGGAAAGAAAAGTAGAAGAGATGGATGTTTCCATCTCTTCAAAGAGAAGGGACCCAGGAGACTGGAGCAACAAATATTCTTCATTGGCTCCGAGTTCGGAGGAGGAATCCTCGGACCCGTCTCCTAATCCTAGTCCAGATAAGAGACGCCCTAAAAAAGACTTTTCCCCTTCACCCTCCGATTTTACGCCTAATGTCCCGGTCAAAATGACCATTTCTCAAGATTTGGGAAATACCGACCTTGGTTCATATCTGGACAATCTTTTAAAGACGATTGACAGAAATATGAAACTGGGCTTCGAGAAACAAGTTGACACCATGAAAACTACTTTGGAAGCGTTTGGGGTTAAATTGGAGGAAAACACTAAAAGGCTCGAAACGGTGGAGGGAAAGGTAGAGTCTGTCTCTTCTGATAATCTAGAAATTAAAGCAGAGCTTAAGAGACTCAGATTAAAAGTGGCGGATTTGGAGGATAGAAGCAGGAGAAATAATTTGAAAATTAGAGGCGTATCTGAGAATATATCTCCTTCAGATATCTCGACCTATGTCAAAGACTTACTTCACCAGACAATCCCATCCCTGTCTGAGCAGGATCTTATCATTGATAGGGCACACCGCTTATTTCGTCCGACCTCCATCTCCTCGGATCTCCCTAGAGATGTAATAGTTAGGTTACATTTTTTCTCGACCAAAGAGAGAATTTTGAAATATATCAGGGATAACAGGACTTTTCCTGAGCCTTTCTCACACCTAAAAATCTTTTCAGATTTTTCTAAAGAAACCATGGACGCGAGAAGGTCATACAAATTGACCACAGATAGACTGAGAGATATGAATATCCCGTATAGGTGGGGCTTTCCAGTTAAGTTGCTGATTTTCTTTAACGGGAAAACATTTACTCTTACAGATCCTGATGAAGGCCCTAAATTTTTTGACTTTATAAGGGATATTCCCCACAAAGTTGCAAAGATACCCCACCGTTGAAATGTAAAACACTACTCTTTCGGGAGCCCTTTTATTAAAAAATAAACTTACTCACCACCTCACCTAATATGTCATACTAGATTTTTCATTCTTCTTTATATTTAGCCTTCGAGGCTTGTCCACATTATTTTTCCCCCCCAATCTGAGGGAGAACCTTTACGGTGAAGGTTCCCTCAGGAGATTTTTTGATTCGTTTTTTCTTTTTTCTTTGAATATTTGGTTATTGTTATTACTATCTTTGAGTTAATAGTGAGATATTGTATTCCAGCTTTGATTGTTGATTGATTTATTTTTTGGGAATTTGTTGGACCAACTGACCCCTATCCTTTTGGCTTATTCTGATTGCTAATTTACCTATGCCTATTAAGATCATCACTTACAATGTAAGAGGCCTAAACAGTCCCAATAAGAGATTCTCCCTTTGGAAGGAATTGGGTCATCTTGGTGCTGATGTTGCGTGTCTTCAGGAGACAAGGTTTGCCGAGGGGAAACACCCTACCTTCACCCACAAGCGCTACCCTCATATATTTGAATCCACTAGCGACCGGAAAAAAGCCGGTGTAGCTACAGTGATCAAAGACTCGGTCCCATTTGAGTTTTTAGATCAGCATAAGGATCCCAATGGAAGGTTTCATATATTGCTCTGTAAACTAAATAATCATGAGTGCACTGTTGTTAACCTATATGCCCCAAATAAAAAGCAAATACCCTTTTTGAACAAGGTTTTTAGAAAGGTTGAAGAGGTTAGGAGAGGCGAATTGATTTTTTTGGGAGATTTCAACATGGTTCCGGATGGGCATATGGACTCTTCCTCCCCCAGCCGCCACTTATACCCGACGCTAAATAATTGGCTCTATAAAAATGAACTATTTGACACATTTAGATGTCTGCAAACTACATCCAAAGAATTCTCACACTTTTCGGATGCACACCAAACGGCCTCTAGAATTGACTTAATAGTAACTGACGTCTTTTCTTTACCCAAATTCTCTAACGTATCTATAGGCCTCAGGTCGCTATCAGATCATGCCCCTACGTCATGTGAAATTCACATTGGTCCTCTTATTAAAAATGGTTTTCTTTGGAAATGTAGATCTTCACTTATTCATAACCCCAAGAACAAAAAAATTATTGAAAAAGCTATTTCTGATTATTTTAAGGAAAATGATACCCCAGATTTATCTAATCCCTTCTCCAGCTGGTGTGCTCACAAGGCCGTCCTTCGTGGTGTACTAATGCAGATATCCTCATCTGAAAAAAAAGAAAAAAGAACAAAAATAAATTCTCTTCAAAAACTGATTAGGGAAAAAGAACTAGAGCAAATTAATCTTCCTTCCCCTTCCCTAATAATTCAAAAGGAACTGTCAAATTTAAGGGTAGAGCTAAAATCAGAAATTTCTTCTTCCTATGATGCGATTATTCGGAAATCAAAATTTAATTACTATGCGGCTCTAAATAAACCTACCCGCTTTATGGCCCGCCTAGTTAAATGTAAAAGAGCAATTAATAGAATAGATAAAATAAAGAATAATAGTGGAATAACGTTTTGTCACCCTAAAGATATAGTGAACCAGTTTGCAGACTTTTACAAAAAACTCTATAATATCAAAACTGACCCTCTAATTCCCCATCCTCACCCAGACGCAATCAACAAATTTCTATCCTCCATTAACCTACCGAAATTGAGCCCTCTGGATCACGAGTCATTGAACAAGCCTTTTTCTAACCTTGAAATTATTAACACAATAAAGCAACTTAAAGCTTTCAAGGCCCCGGGTCCAGATGGGTTCATTAACGAGTATTATAAAACTTTTTGCGACCTACTTTCTCTCCCTCTTACGAAAATTTTCAATCATGCTTCCTCAATAAGCTCCTTCCCCTCAGAAATGCTGGAAGCTACCATTACCTTAATACCCAAGTCTAAAGAAGAGAGAGATAATGTTAAAAATTATAGGCCCATTTCGCTAATTAATACTGACATTAAGATATATTCGAAAATTCTGGCCAACCGTTTATCGACTATTCTCCCATCTCTCATCAACGACGATCAAATTGGCTTCGTTGGTGGGAGACAAGCAACTGATGGCTCTAGAAGACTCTTGAATATTATTAAGGTTATCAATACGGCGAAACTCCCAACTTCATTGCTTGCCCTAGATGCTGAAAAAGCTTTCGACAGGCTAAATTGGCTATACCTTAAACTCACCCTTATTAAATTTGGTTTTGACAACAATTTTCTCTCTTCAATTATGGCCCTTTATTCTAACCCCCAAGCAAAAATCTATGTTAACAATTATCTCTCAAACCCAATCCCTATTACAAATGGTACTAGACAGGGTTGCCCGCTTTCCCCTCTTCTCTTTGTCCTGGCTATGGAGCCTCTTGCTCAGAGGATCAGAGAAAATACTGACATCAGAGGGATATCTACCCCATCTCGAGAATTTAAAATTGGCCTCTTTGCAGATGATGTTATGCTTTCCCTGCTGGACCCAATAAATTCAGTTGCGGAGGTTTCGAAGGTTCTAGAAATATTCTCTCAGATTTCTTATTTTAAGATCAATAATGAAAAGTCTAAACTTTTAAACATTAATCTGGACCGTCAGACGAGAGAGGTTTTACACTCGAGATTTTCCTTTGGTGTGGCTAAACGCAATCTGATTTATTTGGGGATCAGTATTGGTAAAAATATTAACTCAACAATCTCTGACAATCTGGTTCTGATTGATGACATCGTCCGAGGAGATTTGATGGACTTTATGAAGAGAGATTTGTCGTGGTGGGGTAGAGTCCTCTCTATCAAGATGTTTGTTCTTCCCAAAATTTTATATTTTTTCCGCAATCTTCCTTTAGCTATTTCCCACATCTTTGTTCAAAAAATCCAAAATCAGATTAATTCTTATGTCTGGGATAATAAACGTGCGAGGATATCTGCAGATATATTGTACAAGAATAAAAGTAACGGAGGTCTGAGCCACCCTAACATTTCCGCTTATTATTTGGCAAACCTTATCAAACAGAGCAGTAATTGGTTTAATTCTGACAGTCCCCCAGCTTGGATGATTCTAGAGACTTTCTTAAATAACGGCTCCTCTCCTCGTGATTTGTTACTTAGGCATCTCTTTAAACAGTGCACTCATGATTCTTCCCACCCTATTTTCCAGGCGATTATTGACGCTTGGAAAAAAATCGCTAAAAGAAAGAAAAAGAGCTCCTTGAAAGATTCTGATATGGTTAAGCTTTCTCTTGTCAAAAATTTCCCAATTGGTTTTGTTGCTGATCTATATAACTCTTCCATTCCAGATCAATGGGACAATAAAGGGTTGAGAAAAATTGGAGACCTGTATGAAGCTTCTGTTTTTATTCCTTTCCAAACTCTTAAAAAAAGATTCAACTTACCCTCTTCTGATTTCTTTTTATATTCTCATTTAAAAAACATAATTCTGGAATTCATTTCTGGCAAACTTATCGTTTCTGAAACCTCGGTGAACCTGTTAAGCAACCCATCCCATAAAATTTTTTGGAGCCTGAGACACATATATAACAGTTTCAATAATGACCTTTCTTTTCAAAAACACCTTTACATGATACGATGGGAAAAAGATCTAAAACTCAATTTCCAATCCGACCAATGGGAGAATGCTGTTCTTTTTTCCCAAGCCTCTAATATATCTATGCCCTTACAAGAGGCCTACTTCAAAATTCTAACCAGATGGTATTACACTCCAATCAGGCTACATCATATAAAGCCCAGCAACTCTCCCCTTTGTTGGAGGGAGTGCGGCCTTAGGGGAGATCTTTTACATCTCTTTTGGAGCTGCACGAAAATCCGTAATCTATGGGCTCAGATCTCTTCTTTGGTTGATGATCTTTTAGGTAAACCATTAGTATTGACCCCTCAAAGGGCTTTACTATCCTTGGATCTTGAATCATGCAAGTCATTTGAAAGATCTCTGGTGATTCATTTATTTTCAGTTTGTAAAAACGCATTGGCTTTTTATTGGAGAAAGTCACATGTCCCCACTCTGGAGGACTTAGTTGATAAGATGAATCTTCACAGAATATTTGAACTCAGATTTGCCCTTATCAACAATAACTTAATTAAATTCTCTAGGAAGTGGGATATTTGGTCCACTAGGTTCCCGCAACCTTCTTATAATGCTGGAACATCTCAATGTGTGTCATGTTTAGCTCATTAATATGTCTAATTTGCTAATGATAGTAATGTGTGCTTAAATTGTTCAAGTTTATGTACTATCGTATATATTTTTTGACGAACAAATTTCTCCCATCTTTCCTGTTTATCCATTCCCGTTTGTACCTTTTTCCCTTCCCCTTCCCTCAGAATTTTCCCTTTACTACGAACATTCTTTTGTCACTACTTTTATGCTACGATTGTTATTCCCCTGTTAAATTGGTTTTTAAAAAATAAAAAAAATATGGTAAAACAAAGAGAGTGAGATGCCAGCTCCTTTCATTCAGTCAGTAGCTTCAAACATTTCTGGTATATGAAAAACATGTTTTTCAATGGCAAAAATCAATGAATATTGTAAATGCACAAACAGTAATATCTCCACATTGCACGGTGCAATTCTGAAATTTTTAGCTTTTTCCTGTTAATCCTAGCATGATAAAGAAGATTCAAAGAGAGTGAGATGCCAGCTCCTTTCATTCAGTCAGTAGCTTCAAACATTTCTGGTATATGAAAAACATGTTTTTCAATGGCAAAAATCAATGAATATTGTAAATGCACAAACAGTAATATCTCCACATTGCACGGTGCAATTCTGAAATTTTTAGCTTTTTCCTGTTAATCCTAGCATGATAAAGAAGATTCAAAGAGAGTGAGATGCTAGCTCCTTTCATTCAGTCAGTAGCTTCAAACATTTCTGGTATATGAAAAACATGTTTTTCAATGGCAAAAATCAATGAATATTGTAAATGCACAAACAGTAATATCTCCACATTGCACGGTGCAATTCTGAAATTTTTAGCTTTTTCCTGTTAATCCTAGCATGATAAAGAAGATTCAAAGAGAGTGAGATGCCAGCTCCTTTCATTCAGTCAGTAGCTTCAAACATTTCTGGTATATGAAAAACATGTTTTTCAATGGCAAAAATCAATGAATATTGTAAATGCACAAACAGTAATATCTCCACATTGCAAGGTGCAATTCTGAAATTTTTTCCTTTTCCTGCTAATCCTAGCATGATAAAGAAGATTCAAAGAGTGAGATGCCAGCTCCTTTCATTCAGTCAGTAGCTTCAAACATTTCTGGTATATGAAAAACGTTTTTCAATGTCAAAAATCAATGAATATTGTAAATGCACAAACAGTAATATCTCCACATTGCACGGTGCAATTCTGAAATTTTTAGCTTTTTCCTGTTAATCCTAGCATGATAAAGAAGATTCAAAGAGAGTGAGATGCCAGCTCCTTTCATTCAGTCAGTAGCTTCAAACATTTCTGGTATATGAAAAACATGTTTTTCAATGGCAAAAATCAATGAATATTGTAAATGCAAACAGTAATATCTCCACATTGCAAGGTGCAATTCTGAAATTTTTTGCTTTTTCCTGCTAATCCTAGCATGATAAAGAAGATTCAAAGAGAGTGAGATGCCAGCTCCTTTCATTCAGTCAGTAGCTTCAAACATTTCTGGTATATGAAAAACATGTTTTTCAATGGCAAAAATCAATGAATATTGTAAATGCACAAACAGTAATATCTCCACATTGCAAGGTGCAATTCTGAAATTTTTTGCTTTTTCCTGCTAATCCTAGCATGATAAAGAAGATTCAAAGAGAGTGAGATGCCAGCTCCTTTCATTCAGTCAGTAGCTTCAAACATTTCTGGTATATGAAAAACGTTTTTCAATGTCAAAAATCAATGAATATTGTAAATGCACAAACAGTAATATCTCCACATTGCACGGTGCAATTCTGAAATTTTTAGCTTTTTCCTGTTAATCCTAGCATGATAAAGAAGATTCAAAGAGAGTGAGATGCCAGCTCCTTTCATTCAGTCAGTAGCTTCAAACATTTCTGGTATATGAAAAACATGTTTTTCAATGGCAAAAATCAATGAATATTGTAAATGCACAAACAGTAATATCTCCACATTGCAAGGTGCAATTCTGAAATTTTTTGCTTTTTCCTGTTAATCCTAGCATGATAAAGAAGATTCAAAGAGAGTGAGATGCCAGCTCCTTTCATTCAGTCAGTAGCTTCAAACATTTCTGGTATATGAAAAACATGTTTTTCAATGGCAAAAATCAATGAATATTGTAAATGCACAAACAGTAATATCTCCACATTGCACGGTGCAATTCTGAAATTTTTAGCTTTTTCCTGTTAATCCTAGCATGATAAAGAAGATTCAAAGAGAGTGAGATGCCAGCTCCTTTCATTCAGTCAGTAGCTTCAAACATTTCTGGTATATGAAAAACATGTTTTTCAATGGCAAAAATCAATGAATATTGTAAATGCACAAACAGTAATATCTCCACATTGCAAGGTGCAATTCTGAAATTTTTTCCTTTTCCTGCTAATCCTAGCATGATAAAGAAGATTCAAAGAGTGAGATGCCAGCTCCTTTCATTCAGTCAGTAGCTTCAAACATTTCTGGTATATGAAAAACGTTTTTCAATGTCAAAAATCAATGAATATTGTAAATGCACAAACAGTAATATCTCCACATTGCACGGTGCAATTCTGAAATTTTTAGCTTTTTCCTGTTAATCCTAGCATGATAAAGAAGATTCAAAGAGAGTGAGATGCCAGCTCCTTTCATTCAGTCAGTAGCTTCAAACATTTCTGGTATATGAAAAACATGTTTTTCAATGGCAAAAATCAATGAATATTGTAAATGCAAACAGTAATATCTCCACATTGCAAGGTGCAATTCTGAAATTTTTTGCTTTTTCCTGCTAATCCTAGCATGATAAAGAAGATTCAAAGAGAGTGAGATGCCAGCTCCTTTCATTCAGTCAGTAGCTTCAAACATTTCTGGTATATGAAAAACATGTTTTTCAATGGCAAAAATCAATGAATATTGTAAATGCACAAACAGTAATATCTCCACATTGCAAGGTGCAATTCTGAAATTTTTTGCTTTTTCCTGCTAATCCTAGCATGATAAAGAAGATTCAAAGAGAGTGAGATGCCAGCTCCTTTCATTCAGTCAGTAGCTTCAAACATTTCTGGTATATGAAAAACGTTTTTCAATGTCAAAAATCAATGAATATTGTAAATGCACAAACAGTAATATCTCCACATTGCACGGTGCAATTCTGAAATTTTTAGCTTTTTCCTGTTAATCCTAGCATGATAAAGAAGATTCAAAGAGAGTGAGATGCCAGCTCCTTTCATTCAGTCAGTAGCTTCAAACATTTCTGGTATATGAAAAACATGTTTTTCAATGGCAAAAATCAATGAATATTGTAAATGCACAAACAGTAATATCTCCACATTGCAAGGTGCAATTCTGAAATTTTTTGCTTTTTCCTGTTAATCCTAGCATGATAAAGAAGATTCAAAGAGAGTGAGATGCCAGCTCCTTTCATTCAGTCAGTAGCTTCAAACATTTCTGGTATATGAAAAACATGTTTTTCAATGGCAAAAATCAATGAATATTGTAAATGCACAAACAGTAATATCTCCACATTGCACGGTGCAATTCTGAAATTTTTAGCTTTTTCCTGTTAATCCTAGCATGATAAAGAAGATTCAAAGAGAGTGAGATGCCAGCTCCTTTCATTCAGTCAGTAGCTTCAAACATTTCTGGTATATGAAAAACATGTTTTTCAATGGCAAAAATCAATGAATATTGTAAATGCACAAACAGTAATATCTCCACATTGCACGGTGCAATTCTGAAATTTTTAGCTTTTTCCTGTTAATCCTAGCATGATAAAGAAGATTCAAAGAGAGTGAGATGCCAGCTCCTTTCATTCAGTCAGTAGCTTCAAACATTTCTGGTATATGAAAAACATGTTTTTCAATGGCAAAAATCAATGAATATTGTAAATGCACAAACAGTAATATCTCCACATTGCACGGTGCAATTCTGAAATTTTTAGCTTTTTCCTGTTAATCCTAGCATGATAAAGAAGATTCAAAGAGAGTGAGATGCCAGCTCCTTTCATTCAGTCAGTAGCTTCAAACATTTCTGGTATATGAAAAACATGTTTTTCAATGGCAAAAATCAATGAATATTGTAAATGCAAACAGTAATATCTCCACATTGCAAGGTGCAATTCTGAAATTTTTTGCTTTTTCCTGCTAATCCTAGCATGATAAAGAAGATTCAAAGAGAGTGAGATGCCAGCTCCTTTCATTCAGTCAGTAGCTTCAAACATTTCTGGTATATGAAAAACATGTTTTTCAATGGCAAAAATCAATGAATATTGTAAATGCACAAACAGTAATATCTCCACATTGCAAGGTGCAATTCTGAAATTTTTTGCTTTTTCCTGCTAATCCTAGCATGATAAAGAAGATTCAAAGAGAGTGAGATGCCAGCTCCTTTCATTCAGTCAGTAGCTTCAAACATTTCTGGTATATGAAAAACGTTTTTCAATGTCAAAAATCAATGAATATTGTAAATGCACAAACAGTAATATCTCCACATTGCACGGTGCAATTCTGAAATTTTTAGCTTTTTCCTGTTAATCCTAGCATGATAAAGAAGATTCAAAGAGAGTGAGATGCCAGCTCCTTTCATTCAGTCAGTAGCTTCAAACATTTCTGGTATATGAAAAACATGTTTTTCAATGGCAAAAATCAATGAATATTGTAAATGCACAAACAGTAATATCTCCACATTGCAAGGTGCAATTCTGAAATTTTTTGCTTTTTCCTGTTAATCCTAGCATGATAAAGAAGATTCAAAGAGAGTGAGATGCCAGCTCCTTTCATTCAGTCAGTAGCTTCAAACATTTCTGGTATATGAAAAACATGTTTTTCAATGGCAAAAATCAATGAATATTGTAAATGCACAAACAGTAATATCTCCACATTGCACGGTGCAATTCTGAAATTTTTAGCTTTTTCCTGTTAATCCTAGCATGATAAAGAAGATTCAAAGAGAGTGAGATGCCAGCTCCTTTCATTCAGTCAGTAGCTTCAAACATTTCTGGTATATGAAAAACATGTTTTTCAATGGCAAAAATCAATGAATATTGTAAATGCACAAACAGTAATATCTCCACATTGCAAGGTGCAATTCTGAAATTTTTTGCTTTTTCCTGTTAATCCTAGCATGATAAAGAAGATTCAAAGAGAGTGAGATGCCAGCTCCTTTCATTCAGTCAGTAGCTTCAAACATTTCTGGTATATGAAAAACATGTTTTTCAATGGCAAAAATCAATGAATATTGTAAATGCACAAACAGTAATATCTCCACATTGCACGGTGCAATTCTGAAATTTTTAGCTTTTTCCTGTTAATCCTAGCATGATAAAGAAGATTCAAAGAGAGTGAGATGCCAGCTCCTTTCATTCAGTCAGTAGCTTCAAACATTTCTGGTATATGAAAAACATGTTTTTCAATGGCAAAAATCAATGAATATTGTAAATGCACAAACAGTGATATCTCCACATTGCACGGTGCAATTCTGAAATTTTTAGCTTTTTCCTGTTAATCCTAGCATGATAAAGAAGATTCAAAGAGAGTGAGATGCTAGCTCCTTTCATTCAGTCAGTAGCTTCAAACATTTCTGGTATATGAAAAACATGTTTTTCAATGGCAAAAATCAATGAATATTGTAAATGCACAAACAGTAATATCTCCACATTGCACGGTGCAATTCTGAAATTTTTAGCTTTTTCCTGTTAATCCTAGCATGATAAAGAAGATTCAAAGAGAGTGAGATGCCAGCTCCTTTCATTCAGTCAGTAGCTTCAAACATTTCTGGTATATGAAAAACATGTTTTTCAATGGCAAAAATCAATGAATATTGTAAATGCACAAACAGTAATATCTCCACATTGCAAGGTGCAATTCTGAAATTTTTTCCTTTTCCTGCTAATCCTAGCATGATAAAGAAGATTCAAAGAGTGAGATGCCAGCTCCTTTCATTCAGTCAGTAGCTTCAAACATTTCTGGTATATGAAAAACGTTTTTCAATGTCAAAAATCAATGAATATTGTAAATGCACAAACAGTAATATCTCCACATTGCACGGTGCAATTCTGAAATTTTTAGCTTTTTCCTGTTAATCCTAGCATGATAAAGAAGATTCAAAGAGAGTGAGATGCCAGCTCCTTTCATTCAGTCAGTAGCTTCAAACATTTCTGGTATATGAAAAACATGTTTTTCAATGGCAAAAATCAATGAATATTGTAAATGCAAACAGTAATATCTCCACATTGCAAGGTGCAATTCTGAAATTTTTTGCTTTTTCCTGCTAATCCTAGCATGATAAAGAAGATTCAAAGAGAGTGAGATGCCAGCTCCTTTCATTCAGTCAGTAGCTTCAAACATTTCTGGTATATGAAAAACATGTTTTTCAATGGCAAAAATCAATGAATATTGTAAATGCACAAACAGTAATATCTCCACATTGCAAGGTGCAATTCTGAAATTTTTTGCTTTTTCCTGCTAATCCTAGCATGATAAAGAAGATTCAAAGAGAGTGAGATGCCAGCTCCTTTCATTCAGTCAGTAGCTTCAAACATTTCTGGTATATGAAAAACGTTTTTCAATGTCAAAAATCAATGAATATTGTAAATGCACAAACAGTAATATCTCCACATTGCACGGTGCAATTCTGAAATTTTTAGCTTTTTCCTGTTAATCCTAGCATGATAAAGAAGATTCAAAGAGAGTGAGATGCCAGCTCCTTTCATTCAGTCAGTAGCTTCAAACATTTCTGGTATATGAAAAACATGTTTTTCAATGGCAAAAATCAATGAATATTGTAAATGCACAAACAGTAATATCTCCACATTGCAAGGTGCAATTCTGAAATTTTTTGCTTTTTCCTGTTAATCCTAGCATGATAAAGAAGATTCAAAGAGAGTGAGATGCCAGCTCCTTTCATTCAGTCAGTAGCTTCAAACATTTCTGGTATATGAAAAACATGTTTTTCAATGGCAAAAATCAATGAATATTGTAAATGCACAAACAGTAATATCTCCACATTGCACGGTGCAATTCTGAAATTTTTAGCTTTTTCCTGTTAATCCTAGCATGATAAAGAAGATTCAAAGAGAGTGAGATGCCAGCTCCTTTCATTCAGTCAGTAGCTTCAAACATTTCTGGTATATGAAAAACATGTTTTTCAATGGCAAAAATCAATGAATATTGTAAATGCACAAACAGTAATATCTCCACATTGCAAGGTGCAATTCTGAAATTTTTTCCTTTTCCTGCTAATCCTAGCATGATAAAGAAGATTCAAAGAGTGAGATGCCAGCTCCTTTCATTCAGTCAGTAGCTTCAAACATTTCTGGTATATGAAAAACGTTTTTCAATGTCAAAAATCAATGAATATTGTAAATGCACAAACAGTAATATCTCCACATTGCACGGTGCAATTCTGAAATTTTTAGCTTTTTCCTGTTAATCCTAGCATGATAAAGAAGATTCAAAGAGAGTGAGATGCCAGCTCCTTTCATTCAGTCAGTAGCTTCAAACATTTCTGGTAAATGAAAAACATGTTTTTCAATGGCAAAAATCAATGAATATTGTAAATGCACAAACCGTAATATCTCCACATTGCAAGGTGCAATTCTGAAATTTTTTGCTTTTTCCTGCTAATCCTAGCATGATAAAGAAGATTCAAAGAGAGTGAGATGCCAGCTCCTTTCATTCAGTCAGTAGCTTCAAACATTTCTGGTATATGAAAAACATGTTTTTCAATGGCAAAAATCAATGAATATTGTAAATGCACAAACAGTAATATCTCCACATTGCACGGTGCAATTCTGAAATTTTTAGCTTTTTCCTGTTAATCCTAGCATGATAAAGAAGATTCAAAGAGAGTGAGATGCCAGCTCCTTTCATTCAGTCAGTAGCTTCAAACATTTCTGGTATATGAAAAACATGTTTTTCAATGGCAAAAATCAATGAATATTGTAAATGCACAAACAGTAATATCTCCACATTGCAAGGTGCAATTCTGAAATTTTTTGCTTTTTCCTGTTAATCCTAGCATGATAAAGAAGATTCAAAGAGAGTGAGATGCCAGCTCCTTTCATTCAGTCAGTAGCTTCAAACATTTCTGGTATATGAAAAACATGTTTTTCAATGGCAAAAATCAATGAATATTGTAAATGCACAAACAGTAATATCTCCACATTGCACGGTGCAATTCTGAAATTTTTAGCTTTTTCCTGTTAATCCTAGCATGATAAAGAAGATTCAGAGTGAGATGCCAGCTCCTTTCATTCAGTCAGTAGCTTCAAACATTTCTGGTATATGAAAAACATGTTTTTCAATGGCAAAAATCAATGAATATTGTAAATGCACAAACAGTAATATCTCCACATTGCAAGGTGCAATTCTGAAATTTTTTGCTTTTTCCTGCTAATCCTAGCATGATAAAGAAGATTCAAAGAGAGTGAGATGCCAGCTCCTTTCATTCAGTCAGTAGCTTCAAACATTTCTGGTATATGAAAAACATGTTTTTCAATGGCAAAAATCAATGAATATTGTAAATGCACAAACAGTAATATCTCCACATTGCACGGTGCAATTCTGAAATTTTTAGCTTTTTCCTGTTAATCCTAGCATGATAAAGAAGATTCAAAGAGAGTGAGATGCCAGCTCCTTTCATTCAGTCAGTAGCTTCAAACATTTCTGGTATATGAAAAACATGTTTTTCAATGGCAAAAATCAATGAATATTGTAAATGCACAAACAGTAATATCTCCACATTGCACGGTGCAATTCTGAAATTTTTAGCTTTTTCCTGTTAATCCTAGCATGATAAAGAAGATTCAAAGAGAGTGAGATGCTAGCTCCTTTCATTCAGTCAGTAGCTTCAAACATTTCTGGTATATGAAAAACATGTTTTTCAATGGCAAAAATCAATGAATATTGTAAATGCACAAACAGTAATATCTCCACATTGCACGGTGCAATTCTGAAATTTTTAGCTTTTTCCTGTTAATCCTAGCATGATAAAGAAGATTCAAAGAGAGTGAGATGCCAGCTCCTTTCATTCAGTCAGTAGCTTCAAACATTTCTGGTATATGAAAAACATGTTTTTCAATGGCAAAAATCAATGAATATTGTAAATGCACAAACAGTAATATCTCCACATTGCAAGGTGCAATTCTGAAATTTTTTCCTTTTCCTGCTAATCCTAGCATGATAAAGAAGATTCAAAGAGTGAGATGCCAGCTCCTTTCATTCAGTCAGTAGCTTCAAACATTTCTGGTATATGAAAAACGTTTTTCAATGTCAAAAATCAATGAATATTGTAAATGCACAAACAGTAATATCTCCACATTGCACGGTGCAATTCTGAAATTTTTAGCTTTTTCCTGTTAATCCTAGCATGATAAAGAAGATTCAAAGAGAGTGAGATGCCAGCTCCTTTCATTCAGTCAGTAGCTTCAAACATTTCTGGTATATGAAAAACATGTTTTTCAATGGCAAAAATCAATGAATATTGTAAATGCAAACAGTAATATCTCCACATTGCAAGGTGCAATTCTGAAATTTTTTGCTTTTTCCTGCTAATCCTAGCATGATAAAGAAGATTCAAAGAGAGTGAGATGCCAGCTCCTTTCATTCAGTCAGTAGCTTCAAACATTTCTGGTATATGAAAAACATGTTTTTCAATGGCAAAAATCAATGAATATTGTAAATGCACAAACAGTAATATCTCCACATTGCAAGGTGCAATTCTGAAATTTTTTGCTTTTTCCTGCTAATCCTAGCATGATAAAGAAGATTCAAAGAGAGTGAGATGCCAGCTCCTTTCATTCAGTCAGTAGCTTCAAACATTTCTGGTATATGAAAAACGTTTTTCAATGTCAAAAATCAATGAATATTGTAAATGCACAAACAGTAATATCTCCACATTGCACGGTGCAATTCTGAAATTTTTAGCTTTTTCCTGTTAATCCTAGCATGATAAAGAAGATTCAAAGAGAGTGAGATGCCAGCTCCTTTCATTCAGTCAGTAGCTTCAAACATTTCTGGTATATGAAAAACATGTTTTTCAATGGCAAAAATCAATGAATATTGTAAATGCACAAACAGTAATATCTCCACATTGCAAGGTGCAATTCTGAAATTTTTTGCTTTTTCCTGTTAATCCTAGCATGATAAAGAAGATTCAAAGAGAGTGAGATGCCAGCTCCTTTCATTCAGTCAGTAGCTTCAAACATTTCTGGTATATGAAAAACATGTTTTTCAATGGCAAAAATCAATGAATATTGTAAATGCACAAACAGTAATATCTCCACATTGCACGGTGCAATTCTGAAATTTTTAGCTTTTTCCTGTTAATCCTAGCATGATAAAGAAGATTCAAAGAGAGTGAGATGCCAGCTCCTTTCATTCAGTCAGTAGCTTCAAACATTTCTGGTATATGAAAAACATGTTTTTCAATGGCAAAAATCAATGAATATTGTAAATACACAAACAGTAATATCTCCACATTGCAAGGTGCAATTCTGAAATTTTTTCCTTTTCCTGCTAATCCTAGCATGATAAAGAAGATTCAAAGAGTGAGATGCCAGCTCCTTTCATTCAGTCAGTAGCTTCAAACATTTCTGGTATATGAAAAACGTTTTTCAATGTCAAAAATCAATGAATATTGTAAATGCACAAACAGTAATATCTTCACATTGCACGGTGCAATTCTGAAATTTTTAGCTTTTTCCTGTTAATCCTAGCATGATAAAGAAGATTCAAAGAGAGTGAGATGCCAGCTCCTTTCATTCAGTCAGTAGCTTCAAACATTTCTGGTATATGAAAAACATGTTTTTCAATGGCAAAAATCAATGAATATTGTAAATGCAAACAGTAATATCTCCACATTGCAAGGTGCAATTCTGAAATTTTTTGCTTTTTCCTGCTAATCCTAGCATGATAAAGAAGATTCAAAGAGAGTGAGATGCCAGCTCCTTTCATTCAGTCAGTAGCTTCAAACATTTCTGGTATATGAAAAACATGTTTTTCAATGGCAAAAATCAATGAATATTGTAAATGCACAAACAGTAATATCTCCACATTGCAAGGTGCAATTCTGAAATTTTTTGCTTTTTCCTGCTAATCCTAGCATGATAAAGAAGATTCAAAGAGAGTGAGATGCCAGCTCCTTTCATTCAGTCAGTAGCTTCAAACATTTCTGGTATATGAAAAACGTTTTTCAATGTCAAAAATCAATGAATATTGTAAATGCACAAACAGTAATATCTCCACATTGCACGGTGCAATTCTGAAATTTTTAGCTTTTTCCTGTTAATCCTAGCATGATAAAGAAGATTCAAAGAGAGTGAGATGCCAGCTCCTTTCATTCAGTCAGTAGCTTCAAACATTTCTGGTATATGAAAAACATGTTTTTCAATGGCAAAAATCAATGAATATTGTAAATGCACAAACAGTAATATCTCCACATTGCAAGGTGCAATTCTGAAATTTTTTGCTTTTTCCTGTTAATCCTAGCATGATAAAGAAGATTCAAAGAGAGTGAGATGCCAGCTCCTTTCATTCAGTCAGTAGCTTCAAACATTTCTGGTATATGAAAAACATGTTTTTCAATGGCAAAAATCAATGAATATTGTAAATGCACAAACAGTAATATCTCCACATTGCACGGTGCAATTCTGAAATTTTTAGCTTTTTCCTGTTAATCCTAGCATGATAAAGAAGATTCAAAGAGAGTGAGATGCCAGCTCCTTTCATTCAGTCAGTAGCTTCAAACATTTCTGGTATATGAAAAACATGTTTTTCAATGGCAAAAATCAATGAATATTGTAAATGCACAAACAGTAATATCTCCACATTGCACGGTGCAATTCTGAAATTTTTAGCTTTTTCCTGTTAATCCTAGCATGATAAAGAAGATTCAAAGAGAGTGAGATGCCAGCTCCTTTCATTCAGTCAGTAGCTTCAAACATTTCTGGTATATGAAAAACATGTTTTTCAATGGCAAAAATCAATGAATATTGTAAATGCACAAACAGTAATATCTCCACATTGCAAGGTGCAATTCTGAAATTTTTTGCTTTTTCCTGCTAATCCTAGCATGATAAAGAAGATTCAAAGAGAGTGAGATGCCAGCTCCTTTCATTCAGTCAGTAGCTTCAAACATTTCTGGTATATGAAAAACATGTTTTTCAATGGCAAAAATCAATGAATATTGTAAATGCACAAACAGTAATATCTCCACATTGCAAGGTGCAATTCTGAAATTTTTTGCTTTTTCCTGCTAATCCTAGCATGATAAAGAAGATTCAAAGAGAGTGAGATGCCAGCTCCTTTCATTCAGTCAGTAGCTTCAAACATTTCTGGTATATGAAAAACGTTTTTCAATGTCAAAAATCAATGAATATTGTAAATGCACAAACAGTAATATCTCCACATTGCACGGTGCAATTCTGAAATTTTTAGCTTTTTCCTGTTAATCCTAGCATGATAAAGAAGATTCAAAGAGAGTGAGATGCCAGCTCCTTTCATTCAGTCAGTAGCTTCAAACATTTCTGGTATATGAAAAACATGTTTTTCAATGGCAAAAATCAATGAATATTGTAAATGCACAAACAGTAATATCTCCACATTGCAAGGTGCAATTCTGAAATTTTTTGCTTTTTCCTGTTAATCCTAGCATGATAAAGAAGATTCAAAGAGAGTGAGATGCCAGCTCCTTTCATTCAGTCAGTAGCTTCAAACATTTCTGGTATATGAAAAACATGTTTTTCAATGGCAAAAATCAATGAATATTGTAAATGCACAAACAGTAATATCTCCACATTGCACGGTGCAATTCTGAAATTTTTAGCTTTTTCCTGTTAATCCTAGCATGATAAAGAAGATTCAAAGAGAGTGAGATGCCAGCTCCTTTCATTCAGTCAGTAGCTTCAAACATTTCTGGTATATGAAAAACATGTTTTTCAATGGCAAAAATCAATGAATATTGTAAATGCACAAACAGTAATATCTCCACATTGCAAGGTGCAATTCTGAAATTTTTTCCTTTTCCTGCTAATCCTAGCATGATAAAGAAGATTCAAAGAGTGAGATGCCAGCTCCTTTCATTCAGTCAGTAGCTTCAAACATTTCTGGTATATGAAAAACGTTTTTCAATGTCAAAAATCAATGAATATTGTAAATGCACAAACAGTAATATCTCCACATTGCACGGTGCAATTCTGAAATTTTTAGCTTTTTCCTGTTAATCCTAGCATGATAAAGAAGATTCAAAGAGAGTGAGATGCCAGCTCCTTTCATTCAGTCAGTAGCTTCAAACATTTCTGGTAAATGAAAAACATGTTTTTCAATGGCAAAAATCAATGAATATTGTAAATGCACAAACCGTAATATCTCCACATTGCAAGGTGCAATTCTGAAATTTTTTGCTTTTTCCTGCTAATCCTAGCATGATAAAGAAGATTCAAAGAGAGTGAGATGCCAGCTCCTTTCATTCAGTCAGTAGCTTCAAACATTTCTGGTATATGAAAAACATGTTTTTCAATGGCAAAAATCAATGAATATTGTAAATGCACAAACAGTAATATCTCCACATTGCACGGTGCAATTCTGAAATTTTTAGCTTTTTCCTGTTAATCCTAGCATGATAAAGAAGATTCAAAGAGAGTGAGATGCCAGCTCCTTTCATTCAGTCAGTAGCTTCAAACATTTCTGGTATATGAAAAACATGTTTTTCAATGGCAAAAATCAATGAATATTGTAAATGCACAAACAGTAATATCTCCACATTGCAAGGTGCAATTCTGAAATTTTTTGCTTTTTCCTGTTAATCCTAGCATGATAAAGAAGATTCAAAGAGAGTGAGATGCCAGCTCCTTTCATTCAGTCAGTAGCTTCAAACATTTCTGGTATATGAAAAACATGTTTTTCAATGGCAAAAATCAATGAATATTGTAAATGCACAAACAGTAATATCTCCACATTGCACGGTGCAATTCTGAAATTTTTAGCTTTTTCCTGTTAATCCTAGCATGATAAAGAAGATTCAGAGTGAGATGCCAGCTCCTTTCATTCAGTCAGTAGCTTCAAACATTTCTGGTATATGAAAAACATGTTTTTCAATGGCAAAAATCAATGAATATTGTAAATGCACAAACAGTAATATCTCCACATTGCAAGGTGCAATTCTGAAATTTTTTGCTTTTTCCTGCTAATCCTAGCATGATAAAGAAGATTCAAAGAGAGTGAGATGCCAGCTCCTTTCATTCAGTCAGTAGCTTCAAACATTTCTGGTATATGAAAAACATGTTTTTCAATGGCAAAAATCAATGAATATTGTAAATGCACAAACAGTAATATCTCCACATTGCACGGTGCAATTCTGAAATTTTTAGCTTTTTCCTGTTAATCCTAGCATGATAAAGAAGATTCAAAGAGAGTGAGATGCCAGCTCCTTTCATTCAGTCAGTAGCTTCAAACATTTCTGGTATATGAAAAACATGTTTTTCAATGGCAAAAATCAATGAATATTGTAAATGCACAAACAGTAATATCTCCACATTGCACGGTGCAATTCTGAAATTTTTAGCTTTTTCCTGTTAATCCTAGCATGATAAAGAAGATTCAAAGAGAGTGAGATGCTAGCTCCTTTCATTCAGTCAGTAGCTTCAAACATTTCTGGTATATGAAAAACATGTTTTTCAATGGCAAAAATCAATGAATATTGTAAATGCACAAACAGTAATATCTCCACATTGCACGGTGCAATTCTGAAATTTTTAGCTTTTTCCTGTTAATCCTAGCATGATAAAGAAGATTCAAAGAGAGTGAGATGCCAGCTCCTTTCATTCAGTCAGTAGCTTCAAACATTTCTGGTATATGAAAAACATGTTTTTCAATGGCAAAAATCAATGAATATTGTAAATGCACAAACAGTAATATCTCCACATTGCAAGGTGCAATTCTGAAATTTTTTCCTTTTCCTGCTAATCCTAGCATGATAAAGAAGATTCAAAGAGTGAGATGCCAGCTCCTTTCATTCAGTCAGTAGCTTCAAACATTTCTGGTATATGAAAAACGTTTTTCAATGTCAAAAATCAATGAATATTGTAAATGCACAAACAGTAATATCTCCACATTGCACGGTGCAATTCTGAAATTTTTAGCTTTTTCCTGTTAATCCTAGCATGATAAAGAAGATTCAAAGAGAGTGAGATGCCAGCTCCTTTCATTCAGTCAGTAGCTTCAAACATTTCTGGTATATGAAAAACATGTTTTTCAATGGCAAAAATCAATGAATATTGTAAATGCAAACAGTAATATCTCCACATTGCAAGGTGCAATTCTGAAATTTTTTGCTTTTTCCTGCTAATCCTAGCATGATAAAGAAGATTCAAAGAGAGTGAGATGCCAGCTCCTTTCATTCAGTCAGTAGCTTCAAACATTTCTGGTATATGAAAAACATGTTTTTCAATGGCAAAAATCAATGAATATTGTAAATGCACAAACAGTAATATCTCCACATTGCAAGGTGCAATTCTGAAATTTTTTGCTTTTTCCTGCTAATCCTAGCATGATAAAGAAGATTCAAAGAGAGTGAGATGCCAGCTCCTTTCATTCAGTCAGTAGCTTCAAACATTTCTGGTATATGAAAAACGTTTTTCAATGTCAAAAATCAATGAATATTGTAAATGCACAAACAGTAATATCTCCACATTGCACGGTGCAATTCTGAAATTTTTAGCTTTTTCCTGTTAATCCTAGCATGATAAAGAAGATTCAAAGAGAGTGAGATGCCAGCTCCTTTCATTCAGTCAGTAGCTTCAAACATTTCTGGTATATGAAAAACATGTTTTTCAATGGCAAAAATCAATGAATATTGTAAATGCACAAACAGTAATATCTCCACATTGCAAGGTGCAATTCTGAAATTTTTTGCTTTTTCCTGTTAATCCTAGCATGATAAAGAAGATTCAAAGAGAGTGAGATGCCAGCTCCTTTCATTCAGTCAGTAGCTTCAAACATTTCTGGTATATGAAAAACATGTTTTTCAATGGCAAAAATCAATGAATATTGTAAATGCACAAACAGTAATATCTCCACATTGCACGGTGCAATTCTGAAATTTTTAGCTTTTTCCTGTTAATCCTAGCATGATAAAGAAGATTCAAAGAGAGTGAGATGCCAGCTCCTTTCATTCAGTCAGTAGCTTCAAACATTTCTGGTATATGAAAAACATGTTTTTCAATGGCAAAAATCAATGAATATTGTAAATACACAAACAGTAATATCTCCACATTGCAAGGTGCAATTCTGAAATTTTTTCCTTTTCCTGCTAATCCTAGCATGATAAAGAAGATTCAAAGAGTGAGATGCCAGCTCCTTTCATTCAGTCAGTAGCTTCAAACATTTCTGGTATATGAAAAACGTTTTTCAATGTCAAAAATCAATGAATATTGTAAATGCACAAACAGTAATATCTTCACATTGCACGGTGCAATTCTGAAATTTTTAGCTTTTTCCTGTTAATCCTAGCATGATAAAGAAGATTCAAAGAGAGTGAGATGCCAGCTCCTTTCATTCAGTCAGTAGCTTCAAACATTTCTGGTATATGAAAAACATGTTTTTCAATGGCAAAAATCAATGAATATTGTAAATGCAAACAGTAATATCTCCACATTGCAAGGTGCAATTCTGAAATTTTTTGCTTTTTCCTGCTAATCCTAGCATGATAAAGAAGATTCAAAGAGAGTGAGATGCCAGCTCCTTTCATTCAGTCAGTAGCTTCAAACATTTCTGGTATATGAAAAACATGTTTTTCAATGGCAAAAATCAATGAATATTGTAAATGCACAAACAGTAATATCTCCACATTGCAAGGTGCAATTCTGAAATTTTTTGCTTTTTCCTGCTAATCCTAGCATGATAAAGAAGATTCAAAGAGAGTGAGATGCCAGCTCCTTTCATTCAGTCAGTAGCTTCAAACATTTCTGGTATATGAAAAACGTTTTTCAATGTCAAAAATCAATGAATATTGTAAATGCACAAACAGTAATATCTCCACATTGCACGGTGCAATTCTGAAATTTTTAGCTTTTTCCTGTTAATCCTAGCATGATAAAGAAGATTCAAAGAGAGTGAGATGCCAGCTCCTTTCATTCAGTCAGTAGCTTCAAACATTTCTGGTATATGAAAAACATGTTTTTCAATGGCAAAAATCAATGAATATTGTAAATGCACAAACAGTAATATCTCCACATTGCAAGGTGCAATTCTGAAATTTTTTGCTTTTTCCTGTTAATCCTAGCATGATAAAGAAGATTCAAAGAGAGTGAGATGCCAGCTCCTTTCATTCAGTCAGTAGCTTCAAACATTTCTGGTATATGAAAAACATGTTTTTCAATGGCAAAAATCAATGAATATTGTAAATGCACAAACAGTAATATCTCCACATTGCACGGTGCAATTCTGAAATTTTTAGCTTTTTCCTGTTAATCCTAGCATGATAAAGAAGATTCAAAGAGAGTGAGATGCCAGCTCCTTTCATTCAGTCAGTAGCTTCAAACATTTCTGGTATATGAAAAACATGTTTTTCAATGGCAAAAATCAATGAATATTGTAAATGCACAAACAGTAATATCTCCACATTGCACGGTGCAATTCTGAAATTTTTAGCTTTTTCCTGTTAATCCTAGCATGATAAAGAAGATTCAAAGAGAGTGAGATGCCAGCTCCTTTCATTCAGTCAGTAGCTTCAAACATTTCTGGTATATGAAAAACATGTTTTTCAATGGCAAAAATCAATGAATATTGTAAATGCACAAACAGTAATATCTCCACATTGCACGGTGCAATTCTGAAATTTTTAGCTTTTTCCTGTTAATCCTAGCATGATAAAGAAGATTCAAAGAGAGTGAGATGCCAGCTCCTTTCATTCAGTCAGTAGCTTCAAACATTTCTGGTATATGAAAAACATGTTTTTCAATGGCAAAAATCAATGAATATTGTAAATGCAAACAGTAATATCTCCACATTGCAAGGTGCAATTCTGAAATTTTTTGCTTTTTCCTGCTAATCCTAGCATGATAAAGAAGATTCAAAGAGAGTGAGATGCCAGCTCCTTTCATTCAGTCAGTAGCTTCAAACATTTCTGGTATATGAAAAACATGTTTTTCAATGGCAAAAATCAATGAATATTGTAAATGCACAAACAGTAATATCTCCACATTGCAAGGTGCAATTCTGAAATTTTTTGCTTTTTCCTGCTAATCCTAGCATGATAAAGAAGATTCAAAGAGAGTGAGATGCCAGCTCCTTTCATTCAGTCAGTAGCTTCAAACATTTCTGGTATATGAAAAACGTTTTTCAATGTCAAAAATCAATGAATATTGTAAATGCACAAACAGTAATATCTCCACATTGCACGGTGCAATTCTGAAATTTTTAGCTTTTTCCTGTTAATCCTAGCATGATAAAGAAGATTCAAAGAGAGTGAGATGCCAGCTCCTTTCATTCAGTCAGTAGCTTCAAACATTTCTGGTATATGAAAAACATGTTTTTCAATGGCAAAAATCAATGAATATTGTAAATGCACAAACAGTAATATCTCCACATTGCAAGGTGCAATTCTGAAATTTTTTGCTTTTTCCTGTTAATCCTAGCATGATAAAGAAGATTCAAAGAGAGTGAGATGCCAGCTCCTTTCATTCAGTCAGTAGCTTCAAACATTTCTGGTATATGAAAAACATGTTTTTCAATGGCAAAAATCAATGAATATTGTAAATGCACAAACAGTAATATCTCCACATTGCACGGTGCAATTCTGAAATTTTTAGCTTTTTCCTGTTAATCCTAGCATGATAAAGAAGATTCAAAGAGAGTGAGATGCCAGCTCCTTTCATTCAGTCAGTAGCTTCAAACATTTCTGGTATATGAAAAACATGTTTTTCAATGGCAAAAATCAATGAATATTGTAAATGCACAAACAGTAATATCTCCACATTGCACGGTGCAATTCTGAAATTTTTAGCTTTTTCCTGTTAATCCTAGCATGATAAAGAAGATTCAAAGAGAGTGAGATGCCAGCTCCTTTCATTCAGTCAGTAGCTTCAAACATTTCTGGTATATGAAAAACATGTTTTTCAATGGCAAAAATCAATGAATATTGTAAATGCACAAACAGTAATATCTCCACATTGCAAGGTGCAATTCTGAAATTTTTTGCTTTTTCCTGCTAATCCTAGCATGATAAAGAAGATTCAAAGAGAGTGAGATGCCAGCTCCTTTCATTCAGTCAGTAGCTTCAAACATTTCTGGTATATGAAAAACATGTTTTTCAATGGCAAAAATCAATGAATATTGTAAATGCACAAACAGTAATATCTCCACATTGCACGGTGCAATTCTGAAATTTTTAGCTTTTTCCTGTTAATCCTAGCATGATAAAGAAGATTCAAAGAGAGTGAGATGCCAGCTCCTTTCATTCAGTCAGTAGCTTCAAACATTTCTGGTATATGAAAAACATGTTTTTCAATGGCAAAAATCAATGAATATTGTAAATGCACAAACAGTAATATCTCCACATTGCAAGGTGCAATTCTGAAATTTTTTGCTTTTTCCTGTTAATCCTAGCATGATAAAGAAGATTCAAAGAGAGTGAGATGCCAGCTCCTTTCATTCAGTCAGTAGCTTCAAACATTTCTGGTATATGAAAAACATGTTTTTCAATGGCAAAAATCAATGAATATTGTAAATGCACAAACAGTAATATCTCCACATTGCACGGTGCAATTCTGAAATTTTTAGCTTTTTCCTGTTAATCCTAGCATGATAAAGAAGATTCAGAGTGAGATGCCAGCTCCTTTCATTCAGTCAGTAGCTTCAAACATTTCTGGTATATGAAAAACATGTTTTTCAATGGCAAAAATCAATGAATATTGTAAATGCACAAACAGTAATATCTCCACATTGCAAGGTGCAATTCTGAAATTTTTTGCTTTTTCCTGCTAATCCTAGCATGATAAAGAAGATTCAAAGAGAGTGAGATGCCAGCTCCTTTCATTCAGTCAGTAGCTTCAAACATTTCTGGTATATGAAAAACATGTTTTTCAATGGCAAAAATCAATGAATATTGTAAATGCACAAACAGTAATATCTCCACATTGCACGGTGCAATTCTGAAATTTTTAGCTTTTTCCTGTTAATCCTAGCATGATAAAGAAGATTCAAAGAGAGTGAGATGCCAGCTCCTTTCATTCAGTCAGTAGCTTCAAACATTTCTGGTATATGAAAAACATGTTTTTCAATGGCAAAAATCAATGAATATTGTAAATGCACAAACAGTAATATCTCCACATTGCACGGTGCAATTCTGAAATTTTTAGCTTTTTCCTGTTAATCCTAGCATGATAAAGAAGATTCAAAGAGAGTGAGATGCTAGCTCCTTTCATTCAGTCAGTAGCTTCAAACATTTCTGGTATATGAAAAACATGTTTTTCAATGGCAAAAATCAATGAATATTGTAAATGCACAAACAGTAATATCTCCACATTGCACGGTGCAATTCTGAAATTTTTAGCTTTTTCCTGTTAATCCTAGCATGATAAAGAAGATTCAAAGAGAGTGAGATGCCAGCTCCTTTCATTCAGTCAGTAGCTTCAAACATTTCTGGTATATGAAAAACATGTTTTTCAATGGCAAAAATCAATGAATATTGTAAATGCACAAACAGTAATATCTCCACATTGCAAGGTGCAATTCTGAAATTTTTTCCTTTTCCTGCTAATCCTAGCATGATAAAGAAGATTCAAAGAGTGAGATGCCAGCTCCTTTCATTCAGTCAGTAGCTTCAAACATTTCTGGTATATGAAAAACATTTTTCAATGTCAAAAATCAATGAATATTGTAAATGCACAAACAGTAATATCTCCACATTGCACGGTGCAATTCTGAAATTTTTAGCTTTTTCCTGTTAATCCTAGCATGATAAAGAAGATTCAAAGAGAGTGAGATGCCAGCTCCTTTCATTCAGTCAGTAGCTTCAAACATTTCTGGTATATGAAAAACATGTTTTTCAATGGCAAAAATCAATGAATATTGTAAATGCACAAACAGTAATATCTCCACATTGCAAGGTGCAATTCTGAAATTTTTTGCTTTTTCCTGTTAATCCTAGCATGATAAAGAAGATTCAAAGAGAGTGAGATGCCAGCTCCTTTCATTCAGTCAGTAGCTTCAAACATTTCTGGTATATGAAAAACATGTTTTTCAATGGCAAAAATCAATGAATATTGTAAATGCACAAACAGTAATATCTCCACATTGCACGGTGCAATTCTGAAATTTTTAGCTTTTTCCTGTTAATCCTAGCATGATAAAGAAGATTCAAAGAGAGTGAGATGCCAGCTCCTTTCATTCAGTCAGTAGCTTCAAACATTTCTGGTATATGAAAAACATGTTTTTCAATGGCAAAAATCAATGAATATTGTAAATGCACAAACAGTAATATCTCCACATTGCACGGTGCAATTCTGAAATTTTTAGCTTTTTCCTGTTAATCCTAGCATGATAAAGAAGATTCAAAGAGAGTGAGATGCCAGCTCCTTTCATTCAGTCAGTAGCTTCAAACATTTCTGGTATATGAAAAACATGTTTTTCAATGGCAAAAATCAATGAATATTGTAAATGCACAAACAGTAATATCTCCACATTGCAAGGTGCAATTCTGAAATTTTTTGCTTTTTCCTGCTAATCCTAGCATGATAAAGAAGATTCAAAGAGAGTGAGATGCCAGCTCCTTTCATTCAGTCAGTAGCTTCAAACATTTCTGGTATATGAAAAACATGTTTTTCAATGGTAAAAATCAATGAATATTGTAAATGCACAAACAGTAATATCTCCACATTGCACGGTGCAATTCTGAAATTTTTAGCTTTTTCCTGTTAATCCTAGCATGATAAAGAAGATTCAAAGAGAGTGAGATGCCAGCTCCTTTCATTCAGTCAGTAGCTTCAAACATTTCTGGTATATGAAAAACATGTTTTTCAATGGCAAAAATCAATGAATATTGTAAATGCACAAACAGTAATATCTCCACATTGCAAGGTGCAATTCTGAAATTTTTTGCTTTTTCCTGTTAATCCTAGCATGATAAAGAAGATTCAAAGAGAGTGAGATGCCAGCTCCTTTCATTCAGTCAGTAGCTTCAAACATTTCTGGTATATGAAAAACATGTTTTTCAATGGCAAAAATCAATGAATATTGTAAATGCACAAACAGTAATATCTCCACATTGCACGGTGCAATTCTGAAATTTTTAGCTTTTTCCTGTTAATCCTAGCATGATAAAGAAGATTCAAAGAGAGTGAGATGCCAGCTCCTTTCATTCAGTCAGTAGCTTCAAACATTTCTGGTATATGAAAAACATGTTTTTCAATGGCAAAAATCAATGAATATTGTAAATGCACAAACAGTAATATCTCCACATTGCAAGGTGCAATTCTGAAATTTTTTGCTTTTTCCTGCTAATCCTAGCATGATAAAGAAGATTCAGAGAGTGAGATGCCAGCTCCTTTCATTCAGTCAGTAGCTTCAAACATTTCTGGTATATGAAAAACATGTTTTTCAATGGCAAAAATCAATGAATATTGTAAATGCACAAACAGTAATATCTCCACATTGCACGGTGCAATTCTGAAATTTTTAGCTTTTTCCTGTTAATCCTAGCATGATAAAGAAGATTCAAAGAGAGTGAGATGCCAGCTCCTTTCATTCAGTCAGTAGCTTCAAACATTTCTGGTATATGAAAAACATGTTTTTCAATGGCAAAAATCAATGAATATTGTAAATGCACAAACAGTAATATCTCCACATTGCAAGGTGCAATTCTGAAATTTTTTGCTTTTTCCTGTTAATCCTAGCATGATAAAGAAGATTCAAAGAGAGTGAGATGCCAGCTCCTTTCATTCAGTCAGTAGCTTCAAACATTTCTGGTATATGAAAAACATGTTTTTCAATGGCAAAAATCAATGAATATTGTAAATGCACAAACAGTAATATCTCCACATTGCAAGGTGCAATTCTGAAATTTTTTGCTTTTTCCTGCTAATCCTAGCATGATAAAGAAGATTCAAAGAGAGTGAGATGCCAGCTCCTTTCATTCAGTCAGTAGCTTCAAACATTTCTGGTATATGAAAAACATGTTTTTCAATGGCAAAAATCAATGAATATTGTAAATGCACAAACAGTAATATCTCCACATTGCACGGTGCAATTCTGAAATTTTTAGCTTTTTCCTGTTAATCCTAGCATGATAAAGAAGATTCAAAGAGAGTGAGATGCCAGCTCCTTTCATTCAGTCAGTAGCTTCAAACATTTCTGGTATATGAAAAACATGTTTTTCAATAGCAAAAATCAATGAATATTGTAAATGCACAAACAGTAATATCTCCACATTGCAAGGTGCAATTCTGAAATTTTTTGCTTTTTCCTGCTAATCCTAGCATGATAAAGAAGATTCAAAGAGAGTGAGATGCCAGCTCCTTTCAGTCAGTAGCTTCAAACATTTCTGGTATATGAAAAACATGTTTTTCAATGGCAAAAATCAATGAATATTGTAAATGCACAAACAGTAATATCTCCACATTGCACAGTGCAATTCTGAAATTTTTAGCTTTTTCCTGTTAATCCTAGCATGATAAAGAAGATTCAAAGAGAGTGAGATGCCAGCTCCTTTCATTCAGTCAGTAGCTTCAAACATTTCTGGTATATGAAAAACATGTTTTTCAATGGCAAAAATCAATGAATATTGTAAATGCACAAACAGTAATATCTCCACATTGCACGGTGCAATTCTGAAATTTTTAGCTTTTTCCTGTTAATCCTAGCATGATAAAGAAGATTCAAAGAGAGTGAGATGCCAGCTCCTTTCATTCAGTCAGTAGCTTCAAACATTTCTGGTATATGAAAAACATGTTTTTCAATGGCAAAAATCAATGAATATTGTAAATGCACAAACAGTAATATCTCCACATTGCACGGTGCAATTCTGAAATTTTTAGCTTTTTCCTGTTAATCCTAGCATGATAAAGAAGATTCAAAGAGAGTGAGATGCTAGCTCCTTTCATTCAGTCAGTAGCTTCAAACATTTCTGGTATATGAAAAACATGTTTTTCAATGGCAAAAATCAATGAATATTGTAAATGCACAAACAGTAATATCTCCACATTGCACGGTGCAATTCTGAAATTTTTAGCTTTTTCCTGTTAATCCTAGCATGATAAAGAAGATTCAAAGAGAGTGAGATGCCAGCTCCTTTCATTCAGTCAGTAGCTTCAAACATTTCTGGTATATGAAAAACATGTTTTTCAATGGCAAAAATCAATGAATATTGTAAATGCACAAACAGTAATATCTCCACATTGCAAGGTGCAATTCTGAAATTTTTTCCTTTTCCTGCTAATCCTAGCATGATAAAGAAGATTCAAAGAGTGAGATGCCAGCTCCTTTCATTCAGTCAGTAGCTTCAAACATTTCTGGTATATGAAAAGCGTTTTTCAATGTCAAAAATCAATGAATATTGTAAATGCACAAACAGTAATATCTCCACATTGCACGGTGCAATTCTGAAATTTTTAGCTTTTTCCTGTTAATCCTAGCATGATAAAGAAGATTCAAAGAGAGTGAGATGCCAGCTCCTTTCATTCAGTCAGTAGCTTCAAACATTTCTGGTATATGAAAAACATGTTTTTCAATGGCAAAAATCAATGAATATTGTAAATGCACAAACAGTAATATCTCCACATTGCAAGGTGCAATTCTGAAATTTTTTGCTTTTTCCTGTTAATCCTAGCATGATAAAGAAGATTCAAAGAGAGTGAGATGCCAGCTCCTTTCATTCAGTCAGTAGCTTCAAACATTTCTGGTATATGAAAAACATGTTTTTCAATGGCAAAAATCAATGAATATTGTAAATGCACAAACAGTAATATCTCCACATTGCACGGTGCAATTCTGAAATTTTTAGCTTTTTCCTGTTAATCCTAGCATGATAAAGAAGATTCAAAGAGAGTGAGATGCCAGCTCCTTTCATTCAGTCAGTAGCTTCAAACATTTCTGGTATATGAAAAACATGTTTTTCAATGGCAAAAATCAATGAATATTGTAAATGCACAAACAGTAATATCTCCACATTGCACGGTGCAATTCTGAAATTTTTAGCTTTTTCCTGTTAATCCTAGCATGATAAAGAAGATTCAAAGAGAGTGAGATGCCAGCTCCTTTCATTCAGTCAGTAGCTTCAAACATTTCTGGTATATGAAAAACATGTTTTTCAATGGCAAAAATCAATGAATATTGTAAATGCACAAACAGTAATATCTCCACATTGCAAGGTGCAATTCTGAAATTTTTTGCTTTTTCCTGCTAATCCTAGCATGATAAAGAAGATTCAAAGAGAGTGAGATGCCAGCTCCTTTCATTCAGTCAGTAGCTTCAAACATTTCTGGTATATGAAAAACGTTTTTCAATGGCAAAAATCAATGAATATTGTAAATGCACAAACAGTAATATCTCCACATTGCACGGTGCAATTCTGAAATTTTTAGCTTTTTCCTGTTAATCCTAGCATGATAAAGAAGATTCAAAGAGTGAGATGCCAGCTCCTTTCATTCAGTCAGTAGCTTCAAACATTTCTGGTATATGAAAAACATGTTTTTCAATGGCAAAAATCAATGAATATTGTAAATGCACAAACAGTAATATCTCCACATTGCAAGGTGCAATTCTGAAATTTTTTGCTTTTTCCTGTTAATCCTAGCATGATAAAGAAGATTCAAAGAGAGTGAGATGCCAGCTCCTTTCATTCAGTCAGTAGCTTCAAACATTTCTGGTATATGAAAAACATGTTTTTCAATGGCAAAAATCAATGAATATTGTAAATGCACAAACAGTAATATCTCCACATTGCACGGTGCAATTCTGAAATTTTTAGCTTTTTCCTGTTAATCCTAGCATGATAAAGAAGATTCAAAGAGAGTGAGATGCCAGCTCCTTTCATTCAGTCAGTAGCTTCAAACATTTCTGGTATATGAAAAACATGTTTTTCAATGGCAAAAATCAATGAATATTGTAAATGCACAAACAGTAATATCTCCACATTGCACGGTGCAATTCTGAAATTTTTAGCTTTTTCCTGTTAATCCTAGCATGATAAAGAAGATTCAAAGAGAGTGAGATGCCAGCTCCTTTCATTCAGTCAGTAGCTTCAAACATTTCTGGTATATGAAAAACATGTTTTTCAATGGCAAAAATCAATGAATATTGTAAATGCACAAACAGTAATATCTCCACATTGCAAGGTGCAATTCTGAAATTTTTTCCTTTTCCTGCTAATCCTAGCATGATAAAGAAGATTCAAAGAGTGAGATGCCAGCTCCTTTCATTCAGTCAGTAGCTTCAAACATTTCTGGTATATGAAAAACGTTTTTCAATGTCAAAAATCAATGAATATTGTAAATGCACAAACAGTAATATCTCCACATTGCACGGTGCAATTCTGAAATTTTTAGCTTTTTCCTGTTAATCCTAGCATGATAAAGAAGATTCAAAGAGAGTGAGATGCCAGCTCCTTTCATTCAGTCAGTAGCTTCAAACATTTCTGGTATATGAAAAACATGTTTTTCAATGGCAAAAATCAATGAATATTGTAAATGCACAAACAGTAATATCTCCACATTGCAAGGTGCAATTCTGAAATTTTTTGCTTTTTCCTGTTAATCCTAGCATGATAAAGAAGATTCAAAGAGAGTGAGATGCCAGCTCCTTTCATTCAGTCAGTAGCTTCAAACATTTCTGGTATATGAAAAACATGTTTTTCAATGGCAAAAATCAATGAATATTGTAAATGCACAAACAGTAATATCTCCACATTGCACGGTGCAATTCTGAAATTTTTAGCTTTTTCCTGTTAATCCTAGCATGATAAAGAAGATTCAAAGAGAGTGAGATGCCAGCTCCTTTCATTCAGTCAGTAGCTTCAAACATTTCTGGTATATGAAAAACGTTTTTCAATGGCAAAAATCAATGAATATTGTAAATGCACAAACAGTAATATCTCCACATTGCACGGTGCAATTCTGAAATTTTTAGCTTTTTCCTGTTAATCCTAGCATGATAAAGAAGATTCAAAGAGAGTGAGATGCCAGCTCCTTTCATTCAGTCAGTAGCTTCAAACATTTCTGGTATATGAAAAACATGTTTTTCAATGGCAAAAATCAATGAATATTGTAAATGCACAAACAGTAATATCTCCACATTGCAAGGTGCAATTCTGAAATTTTTTGCTTTTTCCTGCTAATCCTAGCATGATAAAGAAGATTCAAAGAGAGTGAGATGCCAGCTCCTTTCATTCAGTCAGTAGCTTCAAACATTTCTGGTATATGAAAAACATGTTTTTCAATGGCAAAAATCAATGAATATTGTAAATGCACAAACAGTAATATCTCCACATTGCACGGTGCAATTCTGAAATTTTTAGCTTTTTCCTGTTAATCCTAGCATGATAAAGAAGATTCAAAGAGAGTGAGATGCCAGCTCCTTTCATTCAGTCAGTAGCTTCAAACATTTCTGGTATATGAAAAACATGTTTTTCAATGGCAAAAATCAATGAATATTGTAAATGCACAAACAGTAATATCTCCACATTGCAAGGTGCAATTCTGAAATTTTTTGCTTTTTCCTGCTAATCCTAGCATGATAAAGAAGATTCAAAGAGAGTGAGATGCCAGCTCCTTTCATTCAGTCAGTAGCTTCAAACATTTCTGGTATATGAAAAACATGTTTTTCAATGGCAAAAATCAATGAATATTGTAAATGCACAAACAGTAATATCTCCACATTGCACGGTGCAATTCTGAAATTTTTAGCTTTTTCCTGTTAATCCTAGCATGATAAAGAAGATTCAAAGAGAGTGAGATGCCAGCTCCTTTCATTCAGTCAGTAGCTTCAAACATTTCTGGTATATGAAAAACATGTTTTTCAATGGCAAAAATCAATGAATATTGTAAATGCACAAACAGTAATATCTCCACATTGCAAGGTGCAATTCTGAAATTTTTTGCTTTTTCCTGTTAATCCTAGCATGATAAAGAAGATTCAAAGAGAGTGAGATGCCAGCTCCTTTCATTCAGTCAGTAGCTTCAAACATTTCTGGTATATGAAAAACATGTTTTTCAATGGCAAAAATCAATGAATATTGTAAATGCACAAACAGTAATATCTCCACATTGCAAGGTGCAATTCTGAAATTTTTTGCTTTTTCCTGCTAATCCTAGCATGATAAAGAAGATTCAAAGAGAGTGAGATGCCAGCTCCTTTCATTCAGTCAGTAGCTTCAAACATTTCTGGTATATGAAAAACATGTTTTTCAATGGCAAAAATCAATGAATATTGTAAATGCACAAACAGTAATATCTCCACATTGCACGGTGCAATTCTGAAATTTTTAGCTTTTTCCTGTTAATCCTAGCATGATAAAGAAGATTCAAAGAGAGTGAGATGCCAGCTCCTTTCATTCAGTCAGTAGCTTCAAACATTTCTGGTATATGAAAAACATGTTTTTCAATAGCAAAAATCAATGAATATTGTAAATGCACAAACAGTAATATCTCCACATTGCAAGGTGCAATTCTGAAATTTTTTGCTTTTTCCTGCTAATCCTAGCATGATAAAGAAGATTCAAAGAGAGTGAGATGCCAGCTCCTTTCAGTCAGTAGCTTCAAACATTTCTGGTATATGAAAAACATGTTTTTCAATGGCAAAAATCAATGAATATTGTAAATGCACAAACAGTAATATCTCCACATTGCACAGTGCAATTCTGAAATTTTTAGCTTTTTCCTGTTAATCCTAGCATGATAAAGAAGATTCAAAGAGAGTGAGATGCCAGCTCCTTTCATTCAGTCAGTAGCTTCAAACATTTCTGGTATATGAAAAACATGTTTTTCAATGGCAAAAATCAATGAATATTGTAAATGCACAAACAGTAATATCTCCACATTGCACGGTGCAATTCTGAAATTTTTAGCTTTTTCCTGTTAATCCTAGCATGATAAAGAAGATTCAAAGAGAGTGAGATGCCAGCTCCTTTCATTCAGTCAGTAGCTTCAAACATTTCTGGTATATGAAAAACATGTTTTTCAATGGCAAAAATCAATGAATATTGTAAATGCACAAACAGTAATATCTCCACATTGCAAGGTGCAATTCTGAAATTTTTTGCTTTTTCCTGCTAATCCTAGCATGATAAAGAAGATTCAAAGAGAGTGAGATGCCAGCTCCTTTCATTCAGTCAGTAGCTTCAAACATTTCTGGTATATGAAAAACGTTTTTCAATGGCAAAAATCAATGAATATTGTAAATGCACAAACAGTAATATCTCCACATTGCACGGTGCAATTCTGAAATTTTTAGCTTTTTCCTGTTAATCCTAGCATGATAAAGAAGATTCAAAGAGAGTGAGATGCCAGCTCCTTTCATTCAGTCAGTAGCTTCAAACATTTCTGGTATATGAAAAACATGTTTTTCAATGGCAAAAATCAATGAATATTGTAAATGCACAAACAGTAATATCTCCACATTGCAAGGTGCAATTCTGAAATTTTTTGCTTTTTCCTGTTAATCCTAGCATGATAAAGAAGATTCAAAGAGAGTGAGATGCCAGCTCCTTTCATTCAGTCAGTAGCTTCAAACATTTCTGGTATATGAAAAACATGTTTTTCAATGGCAAAAATCAATGAATATTGTAAATGCACAAACAGTAATATCTCCACATTGCACGGTGCAATTCTGAAATTTTTAGCTTTTTCCTGTTAATCCTAGCATGATAAAGAAGATTCAGAGAGTGAGATGCCAGCTCCTTTCATTCAGTCAGTAGCTTCAAACATTTCTGGTATATGAAAAACATGTTTTTCAATGGCAAAAATCAATGAATATTGTAAATGCACAAACAGTAATATCTCCACATTGCACGGTGCAATTCTGAAATTTTTAGCTTTTTCCTGTTAATCCTAGCATGATAAAGAAGATTCAAAGAGAGTGAGATGCCAGCTCCTTTCATTCAGTCAGTAGCTTCAAACATTTCTGGTATATGAAAAACATGTTTTTCAATGGCAAAAATCAATGAATATTGTAAATGCACAAACAGTAATATCTCCACATTGCAAGGTGCAATTCTGAAATTTTTTGCTTTTTCCTGCTAATCCTAGCATGATAAAGATTCAAAGAGAGTGAGATGCCAGCTCCTTTCATTCAGTCAGTAGCTTCAAACATTTCTGGTATATGAAAAACATGTTTTTCAAAGGCAAAAATCAATGAATATTGTAAATGCACAAACAGTAATATCTCCACATTGCACGGTGCAATTCTGAAATTTTTAGCTTTTTCCTGTTAATCCTAGCATGATAAAGAAGATTCAAAGAGAGTGAGATGCCAGCTCCTTTCATTCAGTCAGTAGCTTCAAACATTTCTGGTATATGAAAAACATGTTTTTCAATGGCAAAAATCAATGAATATTGTAAATGCACAAACAGTAATATCTCCACATTGCAAGGTGCAATTCTGAAATTTTTTGCTTTTTCCTGTTAATCCTAGCATGATAAAGAAGATTCAAAGAGAGTGAGATGCCAGCTCCTTTCATTCAGTCAGTAGCTTCAAACATTTCTGGTATATGAAAAACATGTTTTTCAATGGCAAAAATCAATGAATATTGTAAATGCACAAACAGTAATATCTCCACATTGCACGGTGCAATTCTGAAATTTTTAGCTTTTTCCTGTTAATCCTAGCATGATAAAGAAGATTCAAAGAGAGTGAGATGCCAGCTCCTTTCATTCAGTCAGTAGCTTCAAACATTTCTGGTATATGAAAAACATGTTTTTCAATGGCAAAAATCAATGAATATTGTAAATGCACAAACAGTAATATCTCCACATTGCAAGGTGCAATTCTGAAATTTTTTGCTTTTTCCTGCTAATCCTAGCATGATAAAGAAGATTCAAAGAGAGTGAGATGCCAGCTCCTTTCATTCAGTCAGTAGCTTCAAACATTTCTGGTATATGAAAAACATGTTTTTCAATGGCAAAAATCAATGAATATTGTAAATGCACAAACAGTAATATCTCCACATTGCACGGTGCAATTCTGAAATTTTTAGCTTTTTCCTGTTAATCCTAGCATGATAAAGAAGATTCAAAGAGAGTGAGATGCCAGCTCCTTTCATTCAGTCAGTAGCTTCAAACATTTCTGGTATATGAAAAACATGTTTTTCAATGGCAAAAATCAATGAATATTGTAAATGCACAAACAGTAATATCTCCACATTGCAAGGTGCAATTCTGAAATTTTTTGCTTTTTCCTGTTAATCCTAGCATGATAAAGAAGATTCAAAGAGAGTGAGATGCCAGCTCCTTTCATTCAGTCAGTAGCTTCAAACATTTCTGGTATATGAAAAACATGTTTTTCAATGGCAAAAATCAATGAATATTGTAAATGCACAAACAGTAATATCTCCACATTGCAAGGTGCAATTCTGAAATTTTTTGCTTTTTCCTGCTAATCCTAGCATGATAAAGAAGATTCAAAGAGAGTGAGATGCCAGCTCCTTTCATTCAGTCAGTAGCTTCAAACATTTCTGGTATATGAAAAACATGTTTTTCAATGGCAAAAATCAATGAATATTGTAAATGCACAAACAGTAATATCTCCACATTGCACGGTGCAATTCTGAAATTTTTAGCTTTTTCCTGTTAATCCTAGCATGATAAAGAAGATTCAAAGAGAGTGAGATGCCAGCTCCTTTCATTCAGTCAGTAGCTTCAAACATTTCTGGTATATGAAAAACATGTTTTTCAATAGCAAAAATCAATGAATATTGTAAATGCACAAACAGTAATATCTCCACATTGCAAGGTGCAATTCTGAAATTTTTTGCTTTTTCCTGCTAATCCTAGCATGATAAAGAAGATTCAAAGAGAGTGAGATGCCAGCTCCTTTCAGTCAGTAGCTTCAAACATTTCTGGTATATGAAAAACATGTTTTTCAATGGCAAAAATCAATGAATATTGTAAATGCACAAACAGTAATATCTCCACATTGCACGGTGCAATTCTGAAATTTTTAGCTTTTTCCTGTTAATCCTAGCATGATAAAGAAGATTCAAAGAGAGTGAGATGCCAGCTCCTTTCATTCAGTCAGTAGCTTCAAACATTTCTGGTATATGAAAAACATGTTTTTCAATGGCAAAAATCAATGAATATTGTAAATGCACAAACAGTAATATCTCCACATTGCACGGTGCAATTCTGAAATTTTTAGCTTTTTCCTGTTAATCCTAGCATGATAAAGAAGATTCAAAGAGAGTGAGATGCCAGCTCCTTTCATTCAGTCAGTAGCTTCAAACATTTCTGGTATATGAAAAACATGTTTTTCAATGGCAAAAATCAATGAATATTGTAAATGCACAAACAGTAATATCTCCACATTGCAAGGTGCAATTCTGAATTTTTTTGCTTTTTCCTGTTAATCCTAGCATGATAAAGAAGATTCAAAGAGAGTGAGATGCCAGCTCCTTTCATTCAGTCAGTAGCTTCAAACATTTCTGGTATATGAAAAACATGTTTTTCAATGGCAAAAATCAATGAATATTGTAAATGCACAAACAGTAATATCTCCACATTGCAAGGTGCAATTCTGAAATTTTTTGCTTTTTCCTGCTAATCCTAGCATGATAAAGAAGATTCAAAGAGAGTGAGATGCCAGCTCCTTTCATTCAGTCAGTAGCTTCAAACATTTCTGGTATATGAAAAACATGTTTTTCAATGGCAAAAATCAATGAATATTGTAAATGCACAAACAGTAATATCTCCACATTGCACGGTGCAATTCTGAAATTTTTAGCTTTTTCCTGTTAATCCTAGCATGATAAAGAAGATTCAAAGAGAGTGAGATGCCAGCTCCTTTCATTCAGTCAGTAGCTTCAAACATTTCTGGTATATGAAAAACATGTTTTTCAATGGCAAAAATCAATGAATATTGTAAATGCACAAACAGTAATATCTCCACATTGCAAGGTGCAATTCTGAATTTTTTTGCTTTTTCCTGTTAATCCTAGCATGATAAAGAAGATTCAAAGAGAGTGAGATGCCAGCTCCTTTCATTCAGTCAGTAGCTTCAAACATTTCTGGTATATGAAAAACATGTTTTTCAATGGCAAAAATCAATGAATATTGTAAATGCACAAACAGTAATATCTCCACATTGCAAGGTGCAATTCTGAAATTTTTTGCTTTTTCCTGCTAATCCTAGCATGATAAAGAAGATTAAAAGAGAGTGAGATGCCAGCTCCTTTCATTCAGTCAGTAGCTTCAAACATTTCTGGTATATGAAAAACATGTTTTTCAATGGCAAAAATCAATGAATATTGTAAATGCACAAACAGTAATATCTCCACATTGCAAGGTGCAATTCTGAAATTTTTTGCTTTTTCCTGCTAATCCTAGCATGATAAAGAAGATTCAAAGAGAGTGAGATGCCAGCTCCTTTCATTCAGTCAGTAGCTTCAAACATTTCTGGTATATGAAAAACATGTTTTTCAATGGCAAAAATCAATGAATATTGTAAATGCACAAACAGTAATATCTCCACATTGCACGGTGCAATTCTGAAATTTTTAGCTTTTTCCTGTTAATCCTAGCATGATAAAGAAGATTCAAAGAGAGTGAGATGCCAGCTCCTTTCATTCAGTCAGTAGCTTCAAACATTTCTGGTATATGAAAAACATGTTTTTCAATGGCAAAAATCAATGAATATTGTAAATGCACAAACAGTAATATCTCCACATTGCAAGGTGCAATTCTGAAATTTTTTGCTTTTTCCTGTTAATCCTAGCATGATAAAGAAGATTCAAAGAGAGTGAGATGCCAGCTCCTTTCATTCAGTCAGTAGCTTCAAACATTTCTGGTATATGAAAAACATGTTTTTCAATGGCAAAAATCAATGAATATTGTAAATGCACAAACAGTAATATCTCCACATTGCAAGGTGCAATTCTGAAATTTTTTGCTTTTTCCTGCTAATCCTAGCATGATAAAGAAGATTCAAAGAGAGTGAGATGCCAGCTCCTTTCATTCAGTCAGTAGCTTCAAACATTTCTGGTATATGAAAAACATGTTTTTCAATGGCAAAAATCAATGAATATTGTAAATGCACAAACAGTAATATCTCCACATTGCACGGTGCAATTCTGAAATTTTTAGCTTTTTCCTGTTAATCCTAGCATGATAAAGAAGATTCAAAGAGAGTGAGATGCCAGCTCCTTTCATTCAGTCAGTAGCTTCAAACATTTCTGGTATATGAAAAACATGTTTTTCAATGGCAAAAATCAATGAATATTGTAAATGCACAAACAGTAATATCTCCACATTGCAAGGTGCAATTCTGAATTTTTTTGCTTTTTCCTGTTAATCCTAGCATGATAAAGAAGATTCAAAGAGAGTGAGATGCCAGCTCCTTTCATTCAGTCAGTAGCTTCAAACATTTCTGGTATATGAAAAACATGTTTTTCAATGGCAAAAATCAATGAATATTGTAAATGCACAAACAGTAATATCTCCACATTGCAAGGTGCAATTCTGAAATTTTTTGCTTTTTCCTGCTAATCCTAGCATGATAAAGAAGATTAAAAGAGAGTGAGATGCCAGCTACTTTCATTCAGTCAGTAGCTTCAAACATTTCTGGTATATGAAAAACATGTTTTTCAATGGCAAAAATCAATGAATATTGTAAATGCACAAACAGTAATATCTCCACATTGCACGGTGCAATTCTGAAATTTTTAGCTTTTTCCTGTTAATCCTAGCATGATAAAGAAGATTCAAAGAGAGTGAGATGCCAGCTCCTTTCATTCAGTCAGTAGCTTCAAACATTTCTGGTATATGAAAAACATGTTTTTCAATGGCAAAAATCAATGAATATTGTAAATGCACAAACAGTAATATCTCCACATTGCAAGGTGCAATTCTGAAATTTTTTGCTTTTTCCTGTTAATCCTAGCATGATAAAGAAGATTCAAAGAGAGTGAGATGCCAGCTCCTTTCATTCAGTCAGTAGCTTCAAACATTTCTGGTATATGAAAAATGTTTTACAATGGCAAAAATCAATGAATATTGTAAATGCACAAACAGTAATATCTCCACATTGCACGGTGCAATTCTGAAATTTTTAGCTTTTTCCTGTTAATCCTAGCATGATAAAGGAGATTCAAAGAGAGTGAGATGCCAGCTCCTTTCATTCAGTCAGTAGCTTCAAACATTTCTGGTATATGAAAAACATGTTTTTCAATGGCAAAAATCAATGAATATTGTAAATGCACAAACAGTAATATCTCCACATTGCAAGGTGCAATTCTGAAATTTTTTGCTTTTTCCTGCTAATCCTAGCATGATAAAGAAGATTCAGAGTGAGATGCCAGCTCCTTTCATTCAGTCAGTAGCTTCAAACATTTCTGGTATATGAAAAACATGTTTTTCAATGGCAAAAATCAATGAATATTGTAAATGCACAAACAGTAATATCTCCACATTGCACGGTGCAATTCTGAAATTTTTTTTTAGCTTTTTCCTGTTAATCCTAGCATGATAAAGAAGATTCAAAGAGAGTGAGATGCCAGCTCCTTTCATTCAGTCAGTAGCTTCAAACATTTCTGGTATATGAAAAACATGTTTTTCAATGGCAAAAATCAATGAATATTGTAAATGCACAAACAGTAATATCTCCACATTGCAAGGTGCAATTCTGAATTTTTTTGCTTTTTCCTGTTAATCCTAGCATGATAAAGAAGATTCAAAGAGAGTGAGATGCCAGCTCCTTTCATTCAGTCAGTAGCTTCAAACATTTCTGGTATATGAAAAACATGTTTTTCAATGGCAAAAATCAATGAATATTGTAAATGCACAAACAGTAATATCTCCACATTGCAAGGTGCAATTCTGAAATTTTTTGCTTTTTCCTGCTAATCCTAGCATGATAAAGAAGATTCAAAGAGAGTGAGATGCCAGCTCCTTTCATTCAGTCAGTAGCTTCAAACATTTCTGGTATATGAAAAACATGTTTTTCAATGGCAAAAATCAATGAATATTGTAAATGCACAAACAGTAATATCTCCACATTGCACGGTGCAATTCTGAATTTTTTTGCTTTTTCCTGTTAATCCTAGCATGATAAAGAAGATTCAAAGAGAGTGAGATGCCAGCTCCTTTCATTCAGTCAGTAGCTTCAAACATTTCTGGTATATGAAAAACATGTTTTTCAATGGCAAAAATCAATGAATATTGTAAATGCACAAACAGTAATATCTCCACATTGCAAGGTGCAATTCTGAAATTTTTTGCTTTTTCCTGCTAATCCTAGCATGATAAAGAAGATTCAAAGAGAGTGAGATGCCAGCTACTTTCATTCAGTCAGTAGCTTCAAACATTTCTGGTATATGAAAAACATGTTTTTCAATGGCAAAAATCAATGAATATTGTAAATGCACAAACAGTAATATCTCCACATTGCACGGTGCAATTCTGAAATTTTTAGCTTTTTCCTGTTAATCCTAGCATGATAAAGAAGATTCAAAGAGAGTGAGATGCCAGCTCCTTTCATTCAGTCAGTAGCTTCAAACATTTCTGGTATATGAAAAACATGTTTTTCAATGGCAAAAATCAATGAATATTGTAAATGCACAAACAGTAATATCTCCACATTGCAAGGTGCAATTCTGAAATTTTTTGCTTTTTCCTGTTAATCCTAGCATGATAAAGAAGATTCAAAGAGAGTGAGATGCCAGCTCCTTTCATTCAGTCAGTAGCTTCAAACATTTCTGGTATATGAAAAACGTTTTACAATGGCAAAAATCAATGAATATTGTAAATGCACAAACAGTAATATCTCCACATTGCACGGTGCAATTCTGAAATTTTTAGCTTTTTCCTGTTAATCCTAGCATGATAAAGAAGATTCAAAGAGAGTGAGATGCCAGCTCCTTTCATTCAGTCAGTAGCTTCAAACATTTCTGGTATATGAAAAACATGTTTTTCAATGGCAAAAATCAATGAATATTGTAAATGCACAAACAGTAATATCTCCACATTGCACGGTGCAATTCTGAATTTTTTTGCTTTTTCCTGTTAATCCTAGCATGATAAAGAAGATTCAAAGAGAGTGAGATGCCAGCTCCTTTCATTCAGTCAGTAGCTTCAAACATTTCTGGTATATGAAAAACATGTTTTTCAATGGCAAAAATCAATGAATATTGTAAATGCACAAACAGTAATATCTCCACATTGCAAGGTGCAATTCTGAAATTTTTTGCTTTTTCCTGCTAATCCTAGCATGATAAAGAAGATTCAAAGAGAGTGAGATGCCAGCTACTTTCATTCAGTCAGTAGCTTCAAACATTTCTGGTATATGAAAAACATGTTTTTCAATGGCAAAAATCAATGAATATTGTAAATGCACAAACAGTAATATCTCCACATTGCACGGTGCAATTCTGAAATTTTTAGCTTTTTCCTGTTAATCCTAGCATGATAAAGAAGATTCAAAGAGAGTGAGATGCCAGCTCCTTTCATTCAGTCAGTAGCTTCAAACATTTCTGGTATATGAAAAACATGTTTTTCAATGGCAAAAATCAATGAATATTGTAAATGCACAAACAGTAATATCTCCACATTGCAAGGTGCAATTCTGAAATTTTTTGCTTTTTCCTGTTAATCCTAGCATGATAAAGAAGATTCAAAGAGAGTGAGATGCCAGCTCCTTTCATTCAGTCAGTAGCTTCAAACATTTCTGGTATATGAAAAACGTTTTACAATGGCAAAAATCAATGAATATTGTAAATGCACAAACAGTAATATCTCCACATTGCACGGTGCAATTCTGAAATTTTTAGCTTTTTCCTGTTAATCCTAGCATGATAAAGAAGATTCAAAGAGAGTGAGATGCCAGCTCCTTTCATTCAGTCAGTAGCTTCAAACATTTCTGGTATATGAAAAACATGTTTTTCAATGGCAAAAATCAATGAATATTGTAAATGCACAAACAGTAATATCTCCACATTGCAAGGTGCAATTCTGAAATTTTTTGCTTTTTCCTGCTAATCCTAGCATGATAAAGAAGATTCAAAGAGAGTGAGATGCCAGCTACTTTCATTCAGTCAGTAGCTTCAAACATTTCTGGTATATGAAAAACATGTTTTTCAATGGCAAAAATCAATGAATATTGTAAATGCACAAACAGTAATATCTCCACATTGCAAGGTGCAATTCTGAAATTTTTTGCTTTTTCCTGCTAATCCTAGCATGATAAAGAAGATTCAAAGAGAGTGAGATGCCAGCTCCTTTCATTCAGTCAGTAGCTTCAAACATTTCTGGTATATGAAAAACATGTTTTTCAATGGCAAAAATCAATGAATATTGTAAATGCACAAACAGTAATATCTCCACATTGCAAGGTGCAATTCTGAAATTTTTTGCATTTTCCTGCTAATCCTAGCATGATAAAGAAGATTCAAAGAGAGTGAGATGCCAGCTCCTTTCATTCAGTCAGTAGCTTCAAACATTTCTGGTATATGAAAAACATGTTTTTCAATGGCAAAAATCAATGAATATTGTAAATGCACAAACAGTAATATCTCCACATTGCAAGGTGCAATTCTGAAATTTTTTGCTTTTTCCTGCTAATCCTAGCATGATAAAGAAGATTCAAAGAGAGTGAGATGCCAGCTCCTTTCATTCAGTCAGTAGCTTCAAACATTTCTGGTATATGAAAAACATGTTTTTCAATGCAAAAATCAATGAATATTGTAAATGCACAAACAGTAATATCTCCACATTGCACGGTGCAATTCTGAAATTTTTAGCTTTTTCCTGTTAATCCTAGCATGATAAAGAAGATTCAAAGAGAGTGAGATGCCAGCTCCTTTCATTCAGTCAGTAGCTTCAAACATTTCTGGTATATGAAAAACATGTTTTTCAATGGCAAAAATCAATGAATATTGTAAATGCACAAACAGTAATATCTCCACATTGCAAGGTGCAATTCTGAAATTTTTTGCTTTTTCCTGTTAATCCTAGCATGATAAAGAAGATTCAAAGAGAGTGAGATGCCAGCTCCTTTCATTCAGTCAGTAGCTTCAAACATTTCTGGTATATGAAAAACATGTTTTTCAATGGCAAAAATCAATGAATATTGTAAATGCACAAACAGTAATATCTCCACATTGCAAGGTGCAATTCTGAAATTTTTTGCTTTTTCCTGCTAATCCTAGCATGATAAAGAAGATTCAAAGAGAGTGAGATGCCAGCTCCTTTCATTCAGTCAGTAGCTTCAAACATTTCTGGTATATGAAAAACATGTTTTTCAATGGCAAAAATCAATGAATATTGTAAATGCACAAACAGTAATATCTCCACATTGCACGGTGCAATTCTGAAATTTTTAGCTTTTTCCTGTTAATCCTAGCATGATAAAGAAGATTCAAAGAGAGTGAGATGCCAGCTCCTTTCATTCAGTCAGTAGCTTCAAACATTTCTGGTATATGAAAAACATGTTTTTCAATAGCAAAAATCAATGAATATTGTAAATGCACAAACAGTAATATCTCCACATTGCAAGGTGCAATTCTGAAATTTTTTGCTTTTTCCTGCTAATCCTAGCATGATAAAGAAGATTCAAAGAGAGTGAGATGCCAGCTCCTTTCAGTCAGTAGCTTCAAACATTTCTGGTATATGAAAAACATGTTTTTCAATGGCAAAAATCAATGAATATTGTAAATGCACAAACAGTAATATCTCCACATTGCACGGTGCAATTCTGAAATTTTTAGCTTTTTCCTGTTAATCCTAGCATGATAAAGAAGATTCAAAGAGAGTGAGATGCCAGCTCCTTTCATTCAGTCAGTAGCTTCAAATATTTCTGGTATATGAAAAACATGTTTTTCAATGGCAAAAATCAATGAATATTGTAAATGCACAAACAGTAATATCTCCACATTGCACGGTGCAATTCTGAAATTTTTAGCTTTTTCCTGTTAATCCTAGCATGATAAAGAAGATTCAAAGAGAGTGAGATGCCAGCTCCTTTCATTCAGTCAGTAGCTTCAAACATTTCTGGTATATGAAAAACATGTTTTTCAATGGCAAAAATCAATGAATATTGTAAATGCACAAACAGTAATATCTCCACATTGCAAGGTGCAATTCTGAAATTTTTTGCTTTTTCCTGCTAATCCTAGCATGATAAAGAAGATTCAAAGAGAGTGAGATGCCAGCTCCTTTCATTCAGTCAGTAGCTTCAAACATTTCTGGTATATGAAAAACGTTTTTCAATGGCAAAAATCAATGAATATTGTAAATGCACAAACAGTAATATCTCCACATTGCACGGTGCAATTCTGAAATTTTTAGCTTTTTCCTGTTAATCCTAGCATGATAAAGAAGATTCAAAGAGAGTGAGATGCCAGCTCCTTTCATTCAGTCAGTAGCTTCAAACATTTCTGGTATATGAAAAACATGTTTTTCAATGGCAAAAATCAATGAATATTGTAAATGCACAAACAGTAATATCTCCACATTGCACGGTGCAATTCTGAAATTTTTAGCTTTTTCCTGTTAATCCTAGCATGATAAAGAAGATTCAAAGAGAGTGAGATGCCAGCTCCTTTCATTCAGTCAGTAGCTTCAAACATTTCTGGTATATGAAAAACATGTTTTTCAATGGCAAAAATCAATGAATATTGTAAATGCACAAACAGTAATATCTCCACATTGCACGGTGCAATTCTGAAATTTTTAGCTTTTTCCTGTTAATCCTAGCATGATAAAGAAGATTCAAAGAGAGTGAGATGCCAGCTCCTTTCATTCAGTCAGTAGCTTCAAACATTTCTGGTATATGAAAAACATGTTTTTCAATGGCAAAAATCAATGAATATTGTAAATGCACAAACAGTAATATCTCCACATTGCAGGGTGCAATTCTGAAATTTTTTGCTTTTTCCTGCTAATCCTAGCATGATAAAGAAGATTCAAAGAGAGTGAGATGCCAGCTCCTTTCATTCAGTCAGTAGCTTCAAACATTTCTGGTATATGAAAAACATGTTTTTCAATGGCAAAAATCAATGAATATTGTAAATGCACAAACAGTAATATCTCCACATTGCAAGGTGCAATTCTGAAATTTTTTGCTTTTTCCTGTTAATCCTAGCATGATAAAGAAGATTCAAAGAGAGTGAGATGCCAGCTCCTTTCATTCAGTCAGTAGCTTCAAACATTTCTGGTATATGAAAAACATGTTTTTCAATGGCAAAAATCAATGAATATTGTAAATGCACAAACAGTAATATCTCCACATTGCAAGGTGCAATTCTGAAATTTTTTGCTTTTTCCTGCTAATCCTAGCATGATAAAGAAGATTCAAAGAGAGTGAGATGCCAGCTCCTTTCATTCAGTCAGTAGCTTCAAACATTTCTGGTATATGAAAAACATGTTTTTCAATGGCAAAAATCAATGAATATTGTAAATGCACAAACAGTAATATCTCCACATTGCAAGGTGCAATTCTGAAATTTTTTGCTTTTTCCTGTTAATCCTAGCATGATAAAGAAGATTCAAAGAGAGTGAGATGCCAGCTCCTTTCATTCAGTCAGTAGCTTCAAACATTTCTGGTATATGAAAAACATGTTTTTCAATGGCAAAAATCAATGAATATTGTAAATGCACAAACAGTAATATCTCCACATTGCACGGTGCAATTCTGAAATTTTTAGCTTTTTCCTGTTAATCCTAGCATGATAAAGAAGATTCAAAGAGAGTGAGATGCCAGCTCCTTTCATTCAGTCAGTAGCTTCAAACATTTCTGGTATATGAAAAACATGTTTTTCAATGGCAAAAATCAATGAATATTGTAAATGCACAAACAGTAATATCTCCACATTGCAAGGTGCAATTCTGAAATTTTTTGCTTTTTCCTGCTAATCCTAGCATGATAAAGAAGATTCAAAGAGAGTGAGATGCCAGCTCCTTTCATTCAGTCAGTAGCTTCAAACATTTCTGGTATATGAAAAACATGTTTTTCAATGGCAAAAATCAATGAATATTGTAAATGCACAAACAGTAATATCTCCACATTGCACGGTGCAATTCTGAAATTTTTAGCTTTTTCCTGTTAATCCTAGCATGATAAAGAAGATTCAAAGAGAGTGAGATGCCAGCTCCTTTCATTCAGTCAGTAGCTTCAAACATTTCTGGTATATGAAAAACATGTTTTTCAATGGCAAAAATCAATGAATATTGTAAATGCACAAACAGTAATATCTCCACATTGCAAGGTGCAATTCTGAAATTTTTTGCTTTTTCCTGTTAATCCTAGCATGATAAAGAAGATTCAAAGAGAGTGAGATGCCAGCTCCTTTCATTCAGTCAGTAGCTTCAAACATTTCTGGTATATGAAAAACATGTTTTTCAATGGCAAAAATCAATGAATATTGTAAATGCACAAACAGTAATATCTCCACATTGCAAGGTGCAATTCTGAAATTTTTTGCTTTTTCCTGCTAATCCTAGCATGATAAAGAAGATTCAAAGAGAGTGAGATGCCAGCTCCTTTCATTCAGTCAGTAGCTTCAAACATTTCTGGTATATGAAAAACATGTTTTTCAATGGCAAAAATCAATGAATATTGTAAATGCACAAACAGTAATATCTCCACATTGCACGGTGCAATTCTGAAATTTTTAGCTTTTTCCTGTTAATCCTAGCATGATAAAGAAGATTCAAAGAGAGTGAGATGCCAGCTCCTTTCATTCAGTCAGTAGCTTCAAACATTTCTGGTATATGAAAAACATGTTTTTCAATAGCAAAAATCAATGAATATTGTAAATGCACAAACAGTAATATCTCCACATTGCAAGGTGCAATTCTGAAATTTTTTGCTTTTTCCTGCTAATCCTAGCATGATAAAGAAGATTCAAAGAGAGTGAGATGCCAGCTCCTTTCAGTCAGTAGCTTCAAACATTTCTGGTATATGAAAAACATGTTTTTCAATGGCAAAAATCAATGAATATTGTAAATGCACAAACAGTAATATCTCCACATTGCACGGTGCAATTCTGAAATTTTTAGCTTTTTCCTGTTAATCCTAGCATGATAAAGAAGATTCAAAGAGAGTGAGATGCCAGCTCCTTTCATTCAGTCAGTAGCTTCAAACATTTCTGGTATATGAAAAACATGTTTTTCAATGGCAAAAATCAATGAATATTGTAAATGCACAAACAGTAATATCTCCACATTGCACGGTGCAATTCTGAAATTTTTAGCTTTTTCCTGTTAATCCTAGCATGATAAAGAAGATTCAAAGAGAGTGAGATGCCAGCTCCTTTCATTCAGTCAGTAGCTTCAAACATTTCTGGTATATGAAAAACATGTTTTTCAATGGCAAAAATCAATGAATATTGTAAATGCACAAACAGTAATATCTCCACATTGCAAGGTGCAATTCTGAATTTTTTTGCTTTTTCCTGTTAATCCTAGCATGATAAAGAAGATTCAAAGAGAGTGAGATGCCAGCTCCTTTCATTCAGTCAGTAGCTTCAAACATTTCTGGTATATGAAAAACATGTTTTTCAATGGCAAAAATCAATGAATATTGTAAATGCACAAACAGTAATATCTCCACATTGCAAGGTGCAATTCTGAAATTTTTTGCTTTTTCCTGCTAATCCTAGCATGATAAAGAAGATTCAAAGAGAGTGAGATGCCAGCTCCTTTCATTCAGTCAGTAGCTTCAAACATTTCTGGTATATGAAAAACATGTTTTTCAATGGCAAAAATCAATGAATATTGTAAATGCACAAACAGTAATATCTCCACATTGCACGGTGCAATTCTGAAATTTTTAGCTTTTTCCTGTTAATCCTAGCATGATAAAGAAGATTCAAAGAGAGTGAGATGCCAGCTCCTTTCATTCAGTCAGTAGCTTCAAACATTTCTGGTATATGAAAAACATGTTTTTCAATGGCAAAAATCAATGAATATTGTAAATGCACAAACAGTAATATCTCCACATTGCAAGGTGCAATTCTGAATTTTTTTGCTTTTTCCTGTTAATCCTAGCATGATAAAGATTCAAAGAGAGTGAGATGCCAGCTCCTTTCATTCAGTCAGTAGCTTCAAACATTTCTGGTATATGAAAAACATGTTTTTCAATGGCAAAAATCAATGAATATTGTAAATGCACAAACAGTAATATCTCCACATTGCAAGGTGCAATTCTGAAATTTTTTGCTTTTTCCTGCTAATCCTAGCATGATAAAGAAGATTCAAAGAGAGTGAGATGCCAGCTACTTTCATTCAGTCAGTAGCTTCAAACATTTCTGGTATATGAAAAACATGTTTTTCAATGGCAAAAATCAATGAATATTGTAAATGCACAAACAGTAATATCTCCACATTGCACGGTGCAATTCTGAAATTTTTAGCTTTTTCCTGTTAATCCTAGCATGATAAAGAAGATTCAAAGAGAGTGAGATGCCAGCTCCTTTCATTCAGTCAGTAGCTTCAAACATTTCTGGTATATGAAAAACATGTTTTTCAATGGCAAAAATCAATGAATATTGTAAATGCACAAACAGTAATATCTCCACATTGCAAGGTGCAACTCTGAAATTTTTTGCTTTTTCCTGTTAATCCTAGCATGATAAAGAAGATTCAAAGAGAGTGAGATGCCAGCTCCTTTCATTCAGTCAGTAGCTTCAAACATTTCTGGTATATGAAAAACGTTTTACAATGGCAAAAATCAATGAATATTGTAAATGCACAAACAGTAATATCTCCACATTGCACGGTGCAATTCTGAAATTTTTAGCTTTTTCCTGTTAATCCTAGCATGATAAAGAAGATTCAAAGAGAGTGAGATGCCAGCTCCTTTCATTCAGTCAGTAGCTTCAAACATTTCTGGTATATGAAAAACATGTTTTTCAATGGCAAAAATCAATGAATATTGTAAATGCACAAACAGTAATATCTCCACATTGCAAGGTGCAATTCTGAATTTTTTTGCTTTTTCCTGTTAATCCTAGCATGATAAAGAAGATTCAAAGAGAGTGAGATGCCAGCTCCTTTCATTCAGTCAGTAGCTTCAAACATTTCTGGTATATGAAAAACATGTTTTTCAATGGCAAAAATCAATGAATATTGTAAATGCACAAACAGTAATATCTCCACATTGCACGGTGCAATTCTGAAATTTTTAGCTTTTTCCTGTTAATCCTAGCATGATAAAGAAGATTCAAAGAGAGTGAGATGCCAGCTCCTTTCATTCAGTCAGTAGCTTCAAACATTTCTGGTATATGAAAAACATGTTTTTCAATGGCAAAAATCAATGAATATTGTAAATGCACAAACAGTAATATCTCCACATTGCAAGGTGCAATTCTGAATTTTTTTGCTTTTTCCTGTTAATCCTAGCATGATAAAGAAGATTCAAAGAGAGTGAGATGCCAGCTCCTTTCATTCAGTCAGTAGCTTCAAACATTTCTGGTATATGAAAAACATGTTTTTCAATGGCAAAAATCAATGAATATTGTAAATGCACAAACAGTAATATCTCCACATTGCAAGGTGCAATTCTGAAATTTTTTGCTTTTTCCTGCTAATCCTAGCATGATAAAGAAGATTCAAAGAGAGTGAGATGCCAGCTCCTTTCATTCAGTCAGTAGCTTCAAACATTTCTGGTATATGAAAAACATGTTTTTCAATGGCAAAAATCAATGAATATTGTAAATGCACAAACAGTAATATCTCCACATTGCACGGTGCAATTCTGAAATTTTTAGCTTTTTCCTGTTAATCCTAGCATGATAAAGAAGATTCAAAGAGAGTGAGATGCCAGCTCCTTTCATTCAGTCAGTAGCTTCAAACATTTCTGGTATATGAAAAACATGTTTTTCAATGGCAAAAATCAATGAATATTGTAAATGCACAAACAGTAATATCTCCACATTGCAAGGTGCAATTCTGAATTTTTTTGCTTTTTCCTGTTAATCCTAGCATGATAAAGATTCAAAGAGAGTGAGATGCCAGCTCCTTTCATTCAGTCAGTAGCTTCAAACATTTCTGGTATATGAAAAACATGTTTTTCAATGGCAAAAATCAATGAATATTGTAAATGCACAAACAGTAATATCTCCACATTGCAAGGTGCAATTCTGAAATTTTTTGCTTTTTCCTGCTAATCCTAGCATGATAAAGAAGATTCAAAGAGAGTGAGATGCCAGCTACTTTCATTCAGTCAGTAGCTTCAAACATTTCTGGTATATGAAAAACATGTTTTTCAATGGCAAAAATCAATGAATATTGTAAATGCACAAACAGTAATATCTCCACATTGCACGGTGCAATTCTGAAATTTTTAGCTTTTTCCTGTTAATCCTAGCATGATAAAGAAGATTCAAAGAGAGTGAGATGCCAGCTCCTTTCATTCAGTCAGTAGCTTCAAACATTTCTGGTATATGAAAAACATGTTTTTCAATGGCAAAAATCAATGAATATTGTAAATGCACAAACAGTAATATCTCCACATTGCAAGGTGCAATTCTGAAATTTTTTGCTTTTTCCTGTTAATCCTAGCATGATAAAGAAGATTCAAAGAGAGTGAGATGCCAGCTCCTTTCATTCAGTCAGTAGCTTCAAACATTTCTGGTATATGAAAAACGTTTTACAATGGCAAAAATCAATGAATATTGTAAATGCACAAACAGTAATATCTCCACATTGCACGGTGCAATTCTGAAATTTTTAGCTTTTTCCTGTTAATCCTAGCATGATAAAGAAGATTCAAAGAGAGTGAGATGCCAGCTCCTTTCATTCAGTCAGTAGCTTCAAACATTTCTGGTATATGAAAAACATGTTTTTCAATGGCAAAAATCAATGAATATTGTAAATGCACAAACAGTAATATCTCCACATTGCAAGGTGCAATTCTGAATTTTTTTGCTTTTTCCTGTTAATCCTAGCATGATAAAGAAGATTCAAAGAGAGTGAGATGCCAGCTCCTTTCATTCAGTCAGTAGCTTCAAACATTTCTGGTATATGAAAAACATGTTTTTCAATGGCAAAAATCAATGAATATTGTAAATGCACAAACAGTAATATCTCCACATTGCAAGGTGCAATTCTGAATTTTTTTGCTTTTTCCTGTTAATCCTAGCATGATAAAGATTCAAAGAGAGTGAGATGCCAGCTCCTTTCATTCAGTCAGTAGCTTCAAACATTTCTGGTATATGAAAAACATGTTTTTCAATGGCAAAAATCAATGAATATTGTAAATGCACAAACAGTAATATCTCCACATTGCAAGGTGCAATTCTGAAATTTTTTGCTTTTTCCTGCTAATCCTAGCATGATAAAGAAGATTCAAAGAGAGTGAGATGCCAGCTACTTTCATTCAGTCAGTAGCTTCAAACATTTCTGGTATATGAAAAACATGTTTTTCAATGGCAAAAATCAATGAATATTGTAAATGCACAAACAGTAATATCTCCACATTGCACGGTGCAATTCTGAAATTTTTAGCTTTTTCCTGTTAATCCTAGCATGATAAAGAAGATTCAAAGAGAGTGAGATGCCAGCTCCTTTCATTCAGTCAGTAGCTTCAAACATTTCTGGTATATGAAAAACATGTTTTTCAATGGCAAAAATCAATGAATATTGTAAATGCACAAACAGTAATATCTCCACATTGCAAGGTGCAATTCTGAAATTTTTTGCTTTTTCCTGTTAATCCTAGCATGATAAAGAAGATTCAAAGAGAGTGAGATGCCAGCTCCTTTCATTCAGTCAGTAGCTTCAAACATTTCTGGTATATGAAAAACGTTTTACAATGGCAAAAATCAATGAATATTGTAAATGCACAAACAGTAATATCTCCACATTGCACGGTGCAATTCTGAAATTTTTAGCTTTTTCCTGTTAATCCTAGCATGATAAAGAAGATTCAAAGAGAGTGAGATGCCAGCTCCTTTCATTCAGTCAGTAGCTTCAAACATTTCTGGTATATGAAAAACATGTTTTTCAATGGCAAAAATCAATGAATATTGTAAATGCACAAACAGTAATATCTCCACATTGCAAGGTGCAATTCTGAATTTTTTTGCTTTTTCCTGTTAATCCTAGCATGATAAAGAAGATTCAAAGAGAGTGAGATGCCAGCTCCTTTCATTCAGTCAGTAGCTTCAAACATTTCTGGTATATGAAAAACATGTTTTTCAATGGCAAAAATCAATGAATATTGTAAATGCACAAACAGTAATATCTCCACATTGCACGGTGCAATTCTGAAATTTTTAGCTTTTTCCTGTTAATCCTAGCATGATAAAGAAGATTCAAAGAGAGTGAGATGCCAGCTCCTTTCATTCAGTCAGTAGCTTCAAACATTTCTGGTATATGAAAAACATGTTTTTCAATGGCAAAAATCAATGAATATTGTAAATGCACAAACAGTAATATCTCCACATTGCAAGGTGCAATTCTGAATTTTTTTGCTTTTTCCTGTTAATCCTAGCATGATAAAGAAGATTCAAAGAGAGTGAGATGCCAGCTCCTTTCATTCAGTCAGTAGCTTCAAACATTTCTGGTATATGAAAAACATGTTTTTCAATGGCAAAAATCAATGAATATTGTAAATGCACAAACAGTAATATCTCCACATTGCAAGGTGCAATTCTGAAATTTTTTGCTTTTTCCTGCTAATCCTAGCATGATAAAGAAGATTCAAAGAGAGTGAGATGCCAGCTCCTTTCATTCAGTCAGTAGCTTCAAACATTTCTGGTATATGAAAAACATGTTTTTCAATGGCAAAAATCAATGAATATTGTAAATGCACAAACAGTAATATCTCCACATTGCACGGTGCAATTCTGAAATTTTTAGCTTTTTCCTGTTAATCCTAGCATGATAAAGAAGATTCAAAGAGAGTGAGATGCCAGCTCCTTTCATTCAGTCAGTAGCTTCAAACATTTCTGGTATAAGAAAAACATGTTTTTCAATGGCAAAAATCAATGAATATTGTAAATGCACAAACAGTAATATCTCCACATTGCAAGGTGCAATTCTGAATTTTTTTGCTTTTTCCTGTTAATCCTAGCATGATAAAGATTCAAAGAGAGTGAGATGCCAGCTCCTTTCATTCAGTCAGTAGCTTCAAACATTTCTGGTATATGAAAAACATGTTTTTCAATGGCAAAAATCAATGAATATTGTAAATGCACAAACAGTAATATCTCCACATTGCAAGGTGCAATTCTGAAATTTTTTGCTTTTTCCTGCTAATCCTAGCATGATAAAGAAGATTCAAAGAGAGTGAGATGCCAGCTACTTTCATTCAGTCAGTAGCTTCAAACATTTCTGGTATATGAAAAACATGTTTTTCAATGGCAAAAATCAATGAATATTGTAAATGCACAAACAGTAATATCTCCACATTGCACGGTGCAATTCTGAAATTTTTAGCTTTTTCCTGTTAATCCTAGCATGATAAAGAAGATTCAAAGAGAGTGAGATGCCAGCTCCTTTCATTCAGTCAGTAGCTTCAAACATTTCTGGTATATGAAAAACATGTTTTTCAATGGCAAAAATCAATGAATATTGTAAATGCACAAACAGTAATATCTCCACATTGCACGGTGCAATTCTGAAATTTTTAGCTTTTTCCTGTTAATCCTAGCATGATAAAGAAGATTCAAAGAGAGTGAGATGCCAGCTCCTTTCATTCAGTCAGTAGCTTCAAACATTTCTGGTATATGAAAAACATGTTTTTCAATGGCAAAAATCAATGAATATTGTAAATGCACAAACAGTAATATCTCCACATTGCAAGGTGCAATTCTGAATTTTTTTGCTTTTTCCTGTTAATCCTAGCATGATAAAGAAGATTCAAAGAGAGTGAGATGCCAGCTCCTTTCATTCAGTCAGTAGCTTCAAACATTTCTGGTATATGAAAAACATGTTTTTCAATGGCAAAAATCAATGAATATTGTAAATGCACAAACAGTAATATCTCCACATTGCAAGGTGCAATTCTGAAATTTTTTGCTTTTTCCTGCTAATCCTAGCATGATAAAGAAGATTCAAAGAGAGTGAGATGCCAGCTCCTTTCATTCAGTCAGTAGCTTCAAACATTTCTGGTATATGAAAAACATGTTTTTCAATGGCAAAAATCAATGAATATTGTAAATGCACAAACAGTAATATCTCCACATTGCACGGTGCAATTCTGAAATTTTTAGCTTTTTCCTGTTAATCCTAGCATGATAAAGAAGATTCAAAGAGAGTGAGATGCCAGCTCCTTTCATTCAGTCAGTAGCTTCAAACATTTCTGGTATATGAAAAACATGTTTTTCAATGGCAAAAATCAATGAATATTGTAAATGCACAAACAGTAATATCTCCACATTGCAAGGTGCAATTCTGAATTTTTTTGCTTTTTCCTGTTAATCCTAGCATGATAAAGTTTCAAAGAGAGTGAGATGCCAGCTCCTTTCATTCAGTCAGTAGCTTCAAACATTTCTGGTATATGAAAAACATGTTTTTCAATGGCAAAAATCAATGAATATTGTAAATGCACAAACAGTAATATCTCCACATTGCAAGGTGCAATTCTGAAATTTTTTGCTTTTTCCTGCTAATCCTAGCATGATAAAGAAGATTCAAAGAGAGTGAGATGCCAGCTACTTTCATTCAGTCAGTAGCTTCAAACATTTCTGGTATATGAAAAACATGTTTTTCAATGGCAAAAATCAATGAATATTGTAAATGCACAAACAGTAATATCTCCACATTGCACGGTGCAATTCTGAAATTTTTAGCTTTTTCCTGTTAATCCTAGCATGATAAAGAAGATTCAAAGAGAGTGAGATGCCAGCTCCTTTCATTCAGTCAGTAGCTTCAAACATTTCTGGTATATGAAAAACATGTTTTTCAATGGCAAAAATCAATGAATATTGTAAATGCACAAACAGTAATATCTCCACATTGCAAGGTGCAATTCTGAAATTTTTTGCTTTTTCCTGTTAATCCTAGCATGATAAAGAAGATTCAAAGAGAGTGAGATGCCAGCTCCTTTCATTCAGTCAGTAGCTTCAAACATTTCTGGTATATGAAAAACGTTTTACAATGGCAAAAATCAATGAATATTGTAAATGCACAAACAGTAATATCTCCACATTGCACGGTGCAATTCTGAAATTTTTAGCTTTTTCCTGTTAATCCTAGCATGATAAAGAAGATTCAAAGAGAGTGAGATGCCAGCTCCTTTCATTCAGTCAGTAGCTTCAAACATTTCTGGTATATGAAAAACATGTTTTTCAATGGCAAAAATCAATGAATATTGTAAATGCACAAACAGTAATATCTCCACATTGCAAGGTGCAATTCTGAATTTTTTTGCTTTTTCCTGTTAATCCTAGCATGATAAAGAAGATTCAAAGAGAGTGAGATGCCAGCTCCTTTCATTCAGTCAGTAGCTTCAAACATTTCTGGTATATGAAAAACATGTTTTTCAATGGCAAAAATCAATGAATATTGTAAATGCACAAACAGTAATATCTCCACATTGCACGGTGCAATTCTGAAATTTTTAGCTTTTTCCTGTTAATCCTAGCATGATAAAGAAGATTCAAAGAGAGTGAGATGCCAGCTCCTTTCATTCAGTCAGTAGCTTCAAACATTTCTGGTATATGAAAAACATGTTTTTCAATGGCAAAAATCAATGAATATTGTAAATGCACAAACAGTAATATCTCCACATTGCAAGGTGCAATTCTGAATTTTTTTGCTTTTTCCTGTTAATCCTAGCATGATAAAGAAGATTCAAAGAGAGTGAGATGCCAGCTCCTTTCATTCAGTCAGTAGCTTCAAACATTTCTGGTATATGAAAAACATGTTTTTCAATGGCAAAAATCAATGAATATTGTAAATGCACAAACAGTAATATCTCCACATTGCAAGGTGCAATTCTGAAATTTTTTGCTTTTTCCTGCTAATCCTAGCATGATAAAGAAGATTCAAAGAGAGTGAGATGCCAGCTCCTTTCATTCAGTCAGTAGCTTCAAACATTTCTGGTATATGAAAAACATGTTTTTCAATGGCAAAAATCAATGAATATTGTAAATGCACAAACAGTAATATCTCCACATTGCACGGTGCAATTCTGAAATTTTTAGCTTTTTCCTGTTAATCCTAGCATGATAAAGAAGATTCAAAGAGAGTGAGATGCCAGCTCCTTTCATTCAGTCAGTAGCTTCAAACATTTCTGGTATATGAAAAACATGTTTTTCAATGGCAAAAATCAATGAATATTGTAAATGCACAAACAGTAATATCTCCACATTGCAAGGTGCAATTCTGAATTTTTTTGCTTTTTCCTGTTAATCCTAGCATGATAAAGATTCAAAGAGAGTGAGATGCCAGCTCCTTTCATTCAGTCAGTAGCTTCAAACATTTCTGGTATATGAAAAACATGTTTTTCAATGGCAAAAATCAATGAATATTGTAAATGCACAAACAGTAATATCTCCACATTGCAAGGTGCAATTCTGAAATTTTTTGCTTTTTCCTGCTAATCCTAGCATGATAAAGAAGATTCAAAGAGAGTGAGATGCCAGCTACTTTCATTCAGTCAGTAGCTTCAAACATTTCTGGTATATGAAAAACATGTTTTTCAATGGCAAAAATCAATGAATATTGTAAATGCACAAACAGTAATATCTCCACATTGCACGGTGCAATTCTGAAATTTTTAGCTTTTTCCTGTTAATCCTAGCATGATAAAGAAGATTCAAAGAGAGTGAGATGCCAGCTCCTTTCATTCAGTCAGTAGCTTCAAACATTTCTGGTATATGAAAAACATGTTTTTCAATGGCAAAAATCAATGAATATTGTAAATGCACAAACAGTAATATCTCCACATTGCAAGGTGCAATTCTGAAATTTTTTGCTTTTTCCTGTTAATCCTAGCATGATAAAGAAGATTCAAAGAGAGTGAGATGCCAGCTCCTTTCATTCAGTCAGTAGCTTCAAACATTTCTGGTATATGAAAAACGTTTTACAATGGCAAAAATCAATGAATATTGTAAATGCACAAACAGTAATATCTCCACATTGCACGGTGCAATTCTGAAATTTTTAGCTTTTTCCTGTTAATCCTAGCATGATAAAGAAGATTCAAAGAGAGTGAGATGCCAGCTCCTTTCATTCAGTCAGTAGCTTCAAACATTTCTGGTATATGAAAAACATGTTTTTCAATGGCAAAAATCAATGAATATTGTAAATGCACAAACAGTAATATCTCCACATTGCAAGGTGCAATTCTGAATTTTTTTGCTTTTTCCTGTTAATCCTAGCATGATAAAGAAGATTCAAAGAGAGTGAGATGCCAGCTCCTTTCATTCAGTCAGTAGCTTCAAACATTTCTGGTATATGAAAAACATGTTTTTCAATGGCAAAAATCAATGAATATTGTAAATGCACAAACAGTAATATCTCCACATTGCAAGGTGCAATTCTGAATTTTTTTGCTTTTTCCTGTTAATCCTAGCATGATAAAGATTCAAAGAGAGTGAGATGCCAGCTCCTTTCATTCAGTCAGTAGCTTCAAACATTTCTGGTATATGAAAAACATGTTTTTCAATGGCAAAAATCAATGAATATTGTAAATGCACAAACAGTAATATCTCCACATTGCAAGGTGCAATTCTGAAATTTTTTGCTTTTTCCTGCTAATCCTAGCATGATAAAGAAGATTCAAAGAGAGTGAGATGCCAGCTACTTTCATTCAGTCAGTAGCTTCAAACATTTCTGGTATATGAAAAACATGTTTTTCAATGGCAAAAATCAATGAATATTGTAAATGCACAAACAGTAATATCTCCACATTGCACGGTGCAATTCTGAAATTTTTAGCTTTTTCCTGTTAATCCTAGCATGATAAAGAAGATTCAAAGAGAGTGAGATGCCAGCTCCTTTCATTCAGTCAGTAGCTTCAAACATTTCTGGTATATGAAAAACATGTTTTTCAATGGCAAAAATCAATGAATATTGTAAATGCACAAACAGTAATATCTCCACATTGCAAGGTGCAATTCTGAAATTTTTTGCTTTTTCCTGTTAATCCTAGCATGATAAAGAAGATTCAAAGAGAGTGAGATGCCAGCTCCTTTCATTCAGTCAGTAGCTTCAAACATTTCTGGTATATGAAAAACGTTTTACAATGGCAAAAATCAATGAATATTGTAAATGCACAAACAGTAATATCTCCACATTGCACGGTGCAATTCTGAAATTTTTAGCTTTTTCCTGTTAATCCTAGCATGATAAAGAAGATTCAAAGAGAGTGAGATGCCAGCTCCTTTCATTCAGTCAGTAGCTTCAAACATTTCTGGTATATGAAAAACATGTTTTTCAATGGCAAAAATCAATGAATATTGTAAATGCACAAACAGTAATATCTCCACATTGCAAGGTGCAATTCTGAATTTTTTTGCTTTTTCCTGTTAATCCTAGCATGATAAAGAAGATTCAAAGAGAGTGAGATGCCAGCTCCTTTCATTCAGTCAGTAGCTTCAAACATTTCTGGTATATGAAAAACATGTTTTTCAATGGCAAAAATCAATGAATATTGTAAATGCACAAACAGTAATATCTCCACATTGCACGGTGCAATTCTGAAATTTTTAGCTTTTTCCTGTTAATCCTAGCATGATAAAGAAGATTCAAAGAGAGTGAGATGCCAGCTCCTTTCATTCAGTCAGTAGCTTCAAACATTTCTGGTATATGAAAAACATGTTTTTCAATGGCAAAAATCAATGAATATTGTAAATGCACAAACAGTAATATCTCCACATTGCAAGGTGCAATTCTGAATTTTTTTGCTTTTTCCTGTTAATCCTAGCATGATAAAGAAGATTCAAAGAGAGTGAGATGCCAGCTCCTTTCATTCAGTCAGTAGCTTCAAACATTTCTGGTATATGAAAAACATGTTTTTCAATGGCAAAAATCAATGAATATTGTAAATGCACAAACAGTAATATCTCCACATTGCAAGGTGCAATTCTGAAATTTTTTGCTTTTTCCTGCTAATCCTAGCATGATAAAGAAGATTCAAAGAGAGTGAGATGCCAGCTCCTTTCATTCAGTCAGTAGCTTCAAACATTTCTGGTATATGAAAAACATGTTTTTCAATGGCAAAAATCAATGAATATTGTAAATGCACAAACAGTAATATCTCCACATTGCACGGTGCAATTCTGAAATTTTTAGCTTTTTCCTGTTAATCCTAGCATGATAAAGAAGATTCAAAGAGAGTGAGATGCCAGCTCCTTTCATTCAGTCAGTAGCTTCAAACATTTCTGGTATATGAAAAACATGTTTTTCAATGGCAAAAATCAATGAATATTGTAAATGCACAAACAGTAATATCTCCACATTGCAAGGTGCAATTCTGAATTTTTTTGCTTTTTCCTGTTAATCCTAGCATGATAAAGATTCAAAGAGAGTGAGATGCCAGCTCCTTTCATTCAGTCAGTAGCTTCAAACATTTCTGGTATATGAAAAACATGTTTTTCAATGGCAAAAATCAATGAATATTGTAAATGCACAAACAGTAATATCTCCACATTGCAAGGTGCAATTCTGAAATTTTTTGCTTTTTCCTGCTAATCCTAGCATGATAAAGAAGATTCAAAGAGAGTGAGATGCCAGCTACTTTCATTCAGTCAGTAGCTTCAAACATTTCTGGTATATGAAAAACATGTTTTTCAATGGCAAAAATCAATGAATATTGTAAATGCACAAACAGTAATATCTCCACATTGCACGGTGCAATTCTGAAATTTTTAGCTTTTTCCTGTTAATCCTAGCATGATAAAGAAGATTCAAAGAGAGTGAGATGCCAGCTCCTTTCATTCAGTCAGTAGCTTCAAACATTTCTGGTATATGAAAAACATGTTTTTCAATGGCAAAAATCAATGAATATTGTAAATGCACAAACAGTAATATCTCCACATTGCAAGGTGCAATTCTGAAATTTTTTGCTTTTTCCTGTTAATCCTAGCATGATAAAGAAGATTCAAAGAGAGTGAGATGCCAGCTCCTTTCATTCAGTCAGTAGCTTCAAACATTTCTGGTATATGAAAAACGTTTTACAATGGCAAAAATCAATGAATATTGTAAATGCACAAACAGTAATATCTCCACATTGCACGGTGCAATTCTGAAATTTTTAGCTTTTTCCTGTTAATCCTAGCATGATAAAGAAGATTCAAAGAGAGTGAGATGCCAGCTCCTTTCATTCAGTCAGTAGCTTCAAACATTTCTGGTATATGAAAAACATGTTTTTCAATGGCAAAAATCAATGAATATTGTAAATGCACAAACAGTAATATCTCCACATTGCAAGGTGCAATTCTGAATTTTTTTGCTTTTTCCTGTTAATCCTAGCATGATAAAGAAGATTCAAAGAGAGTGAGATGCCAGCTCCTTTCATTCAGTCAGTAGCTTCAAACATTTCTGGTATATGAAAAACATGTTTTTCAATGGCAAAAATCAATGAATATTGTAAATGCACAAACAGTAATATCTCCACATTGCAAGGTGCAATTCTGAATTTTTTTGCTTTTTCCTGTTAATCCTAGCATGATAAAGATTCAAAGAGAGTGAGATGCCAGCTCCTTTCATTCAGTCAGTAGCTTCAAACATTTCTGGTATATGAAAAACATGTTTTTCAATGGCAAAAATCAATGAATATTGTAAATGCACAAACAGTAATATCTCCACATTGCAAGGTGCAATTCTGAAATTTTTTGCTTTTTCCTGCTAATCCTAGCATGATAAAGAAGATTCAAAGAGAGTGAGATGCCAGCTACTTTCATTCAGTCAGTAGCTTCAAACATTTCTGGTATATGAAAAACATGTTTTTCAATGGCAAAAATCAATGAATATTGTAAATGCACAAACAGTAATATCTCCACATTGCACGGTGCAATTCTGAAATTTTTAGCTTTTTCCTGTTAATCCTAGCATGATAAAGAAGATTCAAAGAGAGTGAGATGCCAGCTCCTTTCATTCAGTCAGTAGCTTCAAACATTTCTGGTATATGAAAAACATGTTTTTCAATGGCAAAAATCAATGAATATTGTAAATGCACAAACAGTAATATCTCCACATTGCAAGGTGCAATTCTGAAATTTTTTGCTTTTTCCTGCTAATCCTAGCATGATAAAGAAGATTCAAAGAGAGTGAGATGCCAGCTACTTTCATTCAGTCAGTAGCTTCAAACATTTCTGGTATATGAAAAACATGTTTTTCAATGGCAAAAATCAATGAATATTGTAAATGCACAAACAGTAATATCTCCACATTGCACGGTGCAATTCTGAAATTTTTAGCTTTTTCCTGTTAATCCTAGCATGATAAAGAAGATTCAAAGAGAGTGAGATGCCAGCTCCTTTCATTCAGTCAGTAGCTTCAAACATTTCTGGTATATGAAAAACATGTTTTTCAATGGCAAAAATCAATGAATATTGTAAATGCACAAACAGTAATATCTCCACATTGCAAGGTGCAATTCTGAAATTTTTTGCTTTTTCCTGTTAATCCTAGCATGATAAAGAAGATTCAAAGAGAGTGAGATGCCAGCTCCTTTCATTCAGTCAGTAGCTTCAAACATTTCTGGTATATGAAAAACGTTTTACAATGGCAAAAATCAATGAATATTGTAAATGCACAAACAGTAATATCTCCACATTGCACGGTGCAATTCTGAAATTTTTAGCTTTTTCCTGTTAATCCTAGCATGATAAAGAAGATTCAAAGAGAGTGAGATGCCAGCTCCTTTCATTCAGTCAGTAGCTTCAAACATTTCTGGTATATGAAAAACATGTTTTTCAATGGCAAAAATCAATGAATATTGTAAATGCACAAACAGTAATATCTCCACATTGCAAGGTGCAATTCTGAATTTTTTTGCTTTTTCCTGTTAATCCTAGCATGATAAAGAAGATTCAAAGAGAGTGAGATGCCAGCTCCTTTCATTCAGTCAGTAGCTTCAAACATTTCTGGTATATGAAAAACATGTTTTTCAATGGCAAAAATCAATGAATATTGTAAATGCACAAACAGTAATATCTCCACATTGCACGGTGCAATTCTGAAATTTTTAGCTTTTTCCTGTTAATCCTAGCATGATAAAGAAGATTCAAAGAGAGTGAGATGCCAGCTCCTTTCATTCAGTCAGTAGCTTCAAACATTTCTGGTATATGAAAAACATGTTTTTCAATGGCAAAAATCAATGAATATTGTAAATGCACAAACAGTAATATCTCCACATTGCAAGGTGCAATTCTGAATTTTTTTGCTTTTTCCTGTTAATCCTAGCATGATAAAGAAGATTCAAAGAGAGTGAGATGCCAGCTCCTTTCATTCAGTCAGTAGCTTCAAACATTTCTGGTATATGAAAAACATGTTTTTCAATGGCAAAAATCAATGAATATTGTAAATGCACAAACAGTAATATCTCCACATTGCAAGGTGCAATTCTGAAATTTTTTGCTTTTTCCTGCTAATCCTAGCATGATAAAGAAGATTCAAAGAGAGTGAGATGCCAGCTCCTTTCATTCAGTCAGTAGCTTCAAACATTTCTGGTATATGAAAAACATGTTTTTCAATGGCAAAAATCAATGAATATTGTAAATGCACAAACAGTAATATCTCCACATTGCACGGTGCAATTCTGAAATTTTTAGCTTTTTCCTGTTAATCCTAGCATGATAAAGAAGATTCAAAGAGAGTGAGATGCCAGCTCCTTTCATTCAGTCAGTAGCTTCAAACATTTCTGGTATATGAAAAACATGTTTTTCAATGGCAAAAATCAATGAATATTGTAAATGCACAAACAGTAATATCTCCACATTGCAAGGTGCAATTCTGAATTTTTTTGCTTTTTCCTGTTAATCCTAGCATGATAAAGATTCAAAGAGAGTGAGATGCCAGCTCCTTTCATTCAGTCAGTAGCTTCAAACATTTCTGGTATATGAAAAACATGTTTTTCAATGGCAAAAATCAATGAATATTGTAAATGCACAAACAGTAATATCTCCACATTGCAAGGTGCAATTCTGAAATTTTTTGCTTTTTCCTGCTAATCCTAGCATGATAAAGAAGATTCAAAGAGAGTGAGATGCCAGCTACTTTCATTCAGTCAGTAGCTTCAAACATTTCTGGTATATGAAAAACATGTTTTTCAATGGCAAAAATCAATGAATATTGTAAATGCACAAACAGTAATATCTCCACATTGCACGGTGCAATTCTGAAATTTTTAGCTTTTTCCTGTTAATCCTAGCATGATAAAGAAGATTCAAAGAGAGTGAGATGCCAGCTCCTTTCATTCAGTCAGTAGCTTCAAACATTTCTGGTATATGAAAAACATGTTTTTCAATGGCAAAAATCAATGAATATTGTAAATGCACAAACAGTAATATCTCCACATTGCAAGGTGCAATTCTGAAATTTTTTGCTTTTTCCTGTTAATCCTAGCATGATAAAGAAGATTCAAAGAGAGTGAGATGCCAGCTCCTTTCATTCAGTCAGTAGCTTCAAACATTTCTGGTATATGAAAAACGTTTTACAATGGCAAAAATCAATGAATATTGTAAATGCACAAACAGTAATATCTCCACATTGCACGGTGCAATTCTGAAATTTTTAGCTTTTTCCTGTTAATCCTAGCATGATAAAGAAGATTCAAAGAGAGTGAGATGCCAGCTCCTTTCATTCAGTCAGTAGCTTCAAACATTTCTGGTATATGAAAAACATGTTTTTCAATGGCAAAAATCAATGAATATTGTAAATGCACAAACAGTAATATCTCCACATTGCAAGGTGCAATTCTGAATTTTTTTGCTTTTTCCTGTTAATCCTAGCATGATAAAGAAGATTCAAAGAGAGTGAGATGCCAGCTCCTTTCATTCAGTCAGTAGCTTCAAACATTTCTGGTATATGAAAAACATGTTTTTCAATGGCAAAAATCAATGAATATTGTAAATGCACAAACAGTAATATCTCCACATTGCAAGGTGCAATTCTGAATTTTTTTGCTTTTTCCTGTTAATCCTAGCATGATAAAGATTCAAAGAGAGTGAGATGCCAGCTCCTTTCATTCAGTCAGTAGCTTCAAACATTTCTGGTATATGAAAAACATGTTTTTCAATGGCAAAAATCAATGAATATTGTAAATGCACAAACAGTAATATCTCCACATTGCAAGGTGCAATTCTGAAATTTTTTGCTTTTTCCTGCTAATCCTAGCATGATAAAGAAGATTCAAAGAGAGTGAGATGCCAGCTACTTTCATTCAGTCAGTAGCTTCAAACATTTCTGGTATATGAAAAACATGTTTTTCAATGGCAAAAATCAATGAATATTGTAAATGCACAAACAGTAATATCTCCACATTGCACGGTGCAATTCTGAAATTTTTAGCTTTTTCCTGTTAATCCTAGCATGATAAAGAAGATTCAAAGAGAGTGAGATGCCAGCTCCTTTCATTCAGTCAGTAGCTTCAAACATTTCTGGTATATGAAAAACATGTTTTTCAATGGCAAAAATCAATGAATATTGTAAATGCACAAACAGTAATATCTCCACATTGCAAGGTGCAATTCTGAAATTTTTTGCTTTTTCCTGTTAATCCTAGCATGATAAAGAAGATTCAAAGAGAGTGAGATGCCAGCTCCTTTCATTCAGTCAGTAGCTTCAAACATTTCTGGTATATGAAAAACGTTTTACAATGGCAAAAATCAATGAATATTGTAAATGCACAAACAGTAATATCTCCACATTGCACGGTGCAATTCTGAAATTTTTAGCTTTTTCCTGTTAATCCTAGCATGATAAAGAAGATTCAAAGAGAGTGAGATGCCAGCTCCTTTCATTCAGTCAGTAGCTTCAAACATTTCTGGTATATGAAAAACATGTTTTTCAATGGCAAAAATCAATGAATATTGTAAATGCACAAACAGTAATATCTCCACATTGCAAGGTGCAATTCTGAATTTTTTTGCTTTTTCCTGTTAATCCTAGCATGATAAAGAAGATTCAAAGAGAGTGAGATGCCAGCTCCTTTCATTCAGTCAGTAGCTTCAAACATTTCTGGTATATGAAAAACATGTTTTTCAATGGCAAAAATCAATGAATATTGTAAATGCACAAACAGTAATATCTCCACATTGCAAGGTGCAATTCTGAAATTTTTAGCTTTTTCCTGTTAATCCTAGCATGATAAAGAAGATTCAAAGAGAGTGAGATGCCAGCTCCTTTCATTCAGTCAGTAGCTTCAAACATTTCTGGTATATGAAAAACATGTTTTTCAATGGCAAAAATCAATGAATATTGTAAATGCACAAACAGTAATATCTCCACATTGCACGGTGCAATTCTGAAATTTTTAGCTTTTTCCTGTTAATCCTAGCATGATAAAGAAGATTCAAAGAGAGTGAGATGCCAGCTCCTTTCATTCAGTCAGTAGCTTCAAACATTTCTGGTATATGAAAAACATGTTTTTCAATGGCAAAAATCAATGAATATTGTAAATGCACAAACAGTAATATCTCCACATTGCAAGGTGCAATTCTGAAATTTTTTGCTTTTTCCTGTTAATCCTAGCATGATAAAGAAGATTCAAAGAGAGTGAGATGCCAGCTCCTTTCATTCAGTCAGTAGCTTCAAACATTTCTGGTATATGAAAAACGTTTTACAATGGCAAAAATCAATGAATATTGTAAATGCACAAACAGTAATATCTCCACATTGCACGGTGCAATTCTGAAATTTTTAGCTTTTTCCTGTTAATCCTAGCATGATAAAGAAGATTCAAAGAGAGTGAGATGCCAGCTCCTTTCATTCAGTCAGTAGCTTCAAACATTTCTGGTATATGAAAAACATGTTTTTCAATGGCAAAAATCAATGAATATTGTAAATGCACAAACAGTAATATCTCCACATTGCAAGGTGCAATTCTGAAATTTTTTGCTTTTTCCTGTTAATCCTAGCATGATAAAGAAGATTCAAAGAGAGTGAGATGCCAGCTACTTTCATTCAGTCAGTAGCTTCAAACATTTCTGGTATATGAAAAACATGTTTTTCAATGGCAAAAATCAATGAATATTGTAAATGCACAAACAGTAATATCTCCACATTGCAAGGTGTAATTCTGAAATTTTTTGCTTTTTCCTGCTAATCCTAGCATGATAAAGAAGATTCAAAGAGAGTGAGATGCCAGCTCCTTTCATTCAGTCAGTAGCTTCAAACATTTCTGGTATATGAAAAACATGTTTTTCAATGGCAAAAATCAATGAATATTGTAAATGCACAAACAGTAATATCTCCACATTGCAAGGTGCAATTCTGAAATTTTTTGCTTTTTCCTGCTAATCCTAGCATGATAAAGAAGATTCAAAGAGAGTGAGATGCCAGCTCCTTTCATTCAGTCAGTAGCTTCAAACATTTCTGGTATATGAAAAACATGTTTTTCAATGGCAAAAATCAATGAATATTGTAAATGCACAAACAGTAATATCTCCACATTGCAAGGTGCAATTCTGAAATTTTTTGCTTTTTCCTGCTAATCCTAGCATGATAAAGAAGATTCAAAGAGAGTGAGATGCCAGCTCCTTTCATTCAGTCAGTAGCTTCAAACATTTCTGGTATATGAAAAACATGTTTTTCAATGCAAAAATCAATGAATATTGTAAATGCACAAACAGTAATATCTCCACATTGCACGGTGCAATTCTGAAATTTTTAGCTTTTTCCTGTTAATCCTAGCATGATAAAGAAGATTCAAAGAGAGTGAGATGCCAGCTCCTTTCATTGTCAGTAGCTTCAAACATTTCTGGTATATGAAAAACATGTTTTTCAATGGCAAAAATCAATGAAAATTGTAAATGCACAAACAGTAATATCTCCACATTGCAAGGTGCAATTCTGAAATTTTTTGCTTTTTCCTGCTAATCCTAGCATGATAAAGAAGATTCAAAGAGAGTGAGATGCCAGCTCCTTTCATTCAGTCAGTAGCTTCAAACATTTCTGGTATATGAAAAACGTTTTTCAATGGCAAAAATCAATGAATATTGTAAATGCACAAACAGTAATATCTCCACATTGCACGGTGCAATTCTGAAATTTTTAGCTTTTTCCTGTTAATCCTAGCATGATAAAGAAGATTCAAAGAGAGTGAGATGCCAGCTCCTTTCATTCAGTCAGTAGCTTCAAACATTTCTGGTATATGAAAAACATGTTTTTCAATGGCAAAAATCAATGAATATTGTAAATGCACAAACAGTAATATCTCCACATTGCAAGGTGCAATTCTGAAATTTTTTGCTTTTTCCTGTTAATCCTAGCATGATAAAGACGATTCAAAGAGAGTGAGATGCCAGCTCCTTTCATTCAGTCAGTAGCTTCAAACATTTCTGGTATATGAAAAACATGTTTTTCAATGGCAAAAATCAATGAATATTGTAAATGCACAAACAGTAATATCTCCACATTGCAAGGTGCAATTCTGAAATTTTTTGCTTTTTCCTGCTAATCCTAGCATGATAAAGAAGATTCAAAGAGAGTGAGATGCCAGCTCCTTTCATTCAGTCAGTAGCTTCAAACATTTCTGGACGTTTTTCAATGGCAAAAATCAATGAATATTGTAAATGCACAAACAGTAATATCTCCACATTGCAAGGTGCAATTCTGAAATTTTTTGCTTTTTCCTGCTAATCCTAGCATGATAAAGAAGATTCAAAGAGAGTGAGATGCCAGCTCCTTTCATTCAGTCAGTAGCTTCAAACATTTCTGGTATATGAAAAACATGTTTTTCAATGGCAAAAATCAATGAATATTGTAAATGCACAAACAGTAATATCTCCACATTGCAAGGTGCAATTCTGAAATTTTTTGCTTTTTCCTGCTAATCCTAGCATGATAAAGAAGATTCAAAGAGAGTGAGATGCCAGCTCCTTTCATTCAGTCAGTAGCTTCAAACATTTCTGGTATATGAAAAACATGTTTTTCAATGGCAAAAATCAATGAATATTGTAAATGCACAAACAGTAATATCTCCACATTGCACGGTGCAATTCTGAAATTTTTAGCTTTTTCCTGTTAATCCTAGCATGATAAAGAAGATTCAAAGAGAGTGAGATGCCAGCTCCTTTCATTCAGTCAGTAGCTTCAAACATTTCTGGTATATGAAAAACATGTTTTTCAATGGCAAAAATCAATGAATATTGTAAATGCACAAACAGTAATATCTCCACATTGCAAGGTGCAATTCTGAAATTTTTTGCTTTTTCCTGTTAATCCTAGCATGATAAAGAAGATTCAAAGAGAGTGAGATGCCAGCTCCTTTCATTCAGTCAGTAGCTTCAAACATTTCTGGTATATGAAAAACATGTTTTTCAATGGCAAAAATCAATGAATATTGTAAATGCACAAACAGTAATATCTCCACATTGCAAGGTGCAATTCTGAAATTTTTTGCTTTTTCCTGCTAATCCTAGCATGATAAAGAAGATTCAAAGAGAGTGAGATGCCAGCTCCTTTCATTCAGTCAGTAGCTTCAAACATTTCTGGTATATGAAAAACATGTTTTTCAATGGCAAAAATCAATGAATATTGTAAATGCACAAACAGTAATATCTCCACATTGCACGGTGCAATTCTGAAATTTTTAGCTTTTTCCTGTTAATCCTAGCATGATAAAGAAGATTCAAAGAGAGTGAGATGCCAGCTCCTTTCATTCAGTCAGTAGCTTCAAACATTTCTGGTATATGAAAAACATGTTTTTCAATGGCAAAAATCAATGAATATTGTAAATGCACAAACAGTAATATCTCCACATTGCAAGGTGCAATTCTGAAATTTTTTGCTTTTTCCTGTTAATCCTAGCATGATAAAGAAGATTCAAAGAGAGTGAGATGCCAGCTCCTTTCATTCAGTCAGTAGCTTCAAACATTTCTGGTATATGAAAAACATGTTTTTCAATGGCAAAAATCAATGAATATTGTAAATGCACAAACAGTAATATCTCCACATTGCACGGTGCAATTCTGAAATTTTTAGCTTTTTCCTGTTAATCCTAGCATGATAAAGAAGATTCAAAGAGAGTGAGATGCCAGCTCCTTTCATTCAGTCAGTAGCTTCAAACATTTCTGGTATATGAAAAACATGTTTTTCAATGGCAAAAATCAATGAATATTGTAAATGCACAAACAGTAATATCTCCACATTGCAAGGTGCAATTCTGAAATTTTTTGCTTTTTCCTGTTAATCCTAGCATGATAAAGAAGATTCAATGAGATTGAGATGCCAGCTCCTTTCATTCAGTCAGTAGCTTCAAACATTTCTGGTATATGAAAAACATGTTTTTCAATGGCAAAAATCAATGAATATTGTAAATGCACAAACAGTAATATCTCCACATTGCAAGGTGCAATTCTGAAATTTTTTGCTTTTTCCTGCTAATCCTAGCATGATAAAGAAGATTCAAAGAGAGTGAGATGCCAGCTCCTTTCATTCAGTCAGTAGCTTCAAACATTTCTGGTATATGAAAAACATGTTTTTCAATGGCAAAAACCAATGAATATTGTAAATGCACAAACAGTAATATCTCCACATTGCAAGGTGCAATTCTGAAATTTTTTGCTTTTTCCTGCTAATCCTAGCATGATAAAGAAGATTCAAAGAGAGTGAGATGCCAGCTCCTTTCATTCAGTCAGTAGCTTCAAACATTTCTGGTATATGAAAAACATGTTTTTCAATGGCAAAAATCAATGAATATTGTAAATGCACAAACAGTAATATCTCCACATTGCAAGGTGCAATTCTGAAATTTTTTGCTTTTTCCTGCTAATCCTAGCATGATAAAGAAGATTCAAAGAGAGTGAGATGCCAGCTCCTTTCATTCAGTCAGTAGCTTCAAACATTTCTGGTATATGAAAAACATGTTTTTCAATGGCAAAAATCAATGAATATTGTAAATGCACAAACAGTAATATCTCCACATTGCACGGTGCAATTCTGAAATTTTTAGCTTTTTCCTGTTAATCCTAGCATGATAAAGAAGATTCAAAGAGAGTGAGATGCCAGCTCCTTTCATTCAGTCAGTAGCTTCAAACATTTCTGGTATATGAAAAACATGTTTTTCAATGGCAAAAATCAATGAATATTGTAAATGCACAAACAGTAATATCTCCACATTGCAAGGTGCAATTCTGAAATTTTTTGCTTTTTCCTGTTAATCCTAGCATGATAAAGAAGATTCAAAGAGAGTGAGATGCCAGCTCCTTTCATTCAGTCAGTAGCTTCAAACATTTCTGGTATATGAAAAACATGTTTTTCAATGGCAAAAATCAATGAATATTGTAAATGCACAAACAGTAATATCTCCACATTGCAAGGTGCAATTCTGAAATTTTTTGCTTTTTCCTGCTAATCCTAGCATGATAAAGAATATTCAAAGAGAGTGAGATGCCAGCTCCTTTCATTCAGTCAGTAGCTTCAAACATTTCTGGTATATGAAAAACATGTTTTTCAATGGCAAAAATCAATGAATATTGTAAATGCACAAACAGTAATATCTCCACATTGCAAGGTGCAATTCTGAAATTTTTTGCTTTTTCCTGCTAATCCTAGCATGATAAAGAAGATTCAAAGAGAGTGAGATGCCAGCTCCTTTCATTCAGTCAGTAGCTTCAAACATTTCTGGTATATGAAAAACATGTTTTTCAATGGCAAAAATCAATGAATATTGTAAATGCACAAACAGTAATATCTCCACATTGCAAGGTGCAATTCTGAAATTTTTTGCTTTTTCCTGTTAATCCTAGCATGATAAAGAAGATTCAAAGAGAGTGAGATGCCAGCTCCTTTCATTGTCAGTAGCTTCAAACATTTCTGGTATATGAAAAACATGTTTTTCAATGGCAAAAATCAATGAATATTGTAAATGCACAAACAGTAATATCTCCACATTGCAAGGTGCAATTCTGAAATTTTTTGCTTTTTCCTGCTAATCCTAGCATGATAAAGAAGATTCAAAGAGAGTGAGATGCCAGCTCCTTTCATTCAGTCAGTAGCTTCAAACATTTCTGGTATATGAAAAACGTTTTTCAATGGCAAAAATCAATGAATATTGTAAATGCACAAACAGTAATATCTCCACATTGCACGGTGCAATTCTGAAATTTTTAGCTTTTTCCTGTTAATCCTAGCATGATAAAGAAGATTCAAAGAGAGTGAGATGCCAGCTCCTTTCATTCAGTCAGTAGCTTCAAACATTTCTGGTATATGAAAAACATGTTTTTCAATGGCAAAAATCAATGAATATTGTAAATGCACAAACAGTAATATCTCCACATTGCAAGGTGCAATTCTGAAATTTTTTGCTTTTTCCTGTTAATCCTAGCATGATAAAGAAGATTCAAAGAGAGTGAGATGCCAGCTCCTTTCATTCAGTCAGTAGCTTCAAACATTTCTGGTATATGAAAAACATGTTTTTCAATGGCAAAAATCAATGAATATTGTAAATGCACAAACAGTAATATCTCCACATTGCAAGGTGCAATTCTGAAATTTTTTGCTTTTTCCTGCTAATCCTAGCATGATAAAGAAGATTCAAAGAGAGTGAGATGCCAGCTCCTTTCATTCAGTCAGTAGCTTCAAACATTTCTGGACGTTTTTCAATGGCAAAAATCAATGAATATTGTAAATGCACAAACAGTAATATCTCCACATTGCAAGGTGCAATTCTGAAATTTTTTGCTTTTTCCTGCTAATCCTAGCATGATAAAGAAGATTCAAAGAGAGTGAGATGCCAGCTCCTTTCATTCAGTCAGTAGCTTCAAACATTTCTGGTATATGAAAAACATGTTTTTCAATGGCAAAAATCAATGAATATTGTAAATGCACAAACAGTAATATCTCCACATTGCAAGGTGCAATTCTGAAATTTTTTGCTTTTTCCTGCTAATCCTAGCATGATAAAGAAGATTCAAAGAGAGTGAGATGCCAGCTCCTTTCATTCAGTCAGTAGCTTCAAACATTTCTGGTATATGAAAAACATGTTTTTCAATGGCAAAAATCAATGAATATTGTAAATGCACAAACAGTAATATCTCCACATTGCACGGTGCAATTCTGAAATTTTTAGCTTTTTCCTGTTAATCCTAGCATGATAAAGAAGATTCAAAGAGAGTGAGATGCCAGCTCCTTTCATTCAGTCAGTAGCTTCAAACATTTCTGGTATATGAAAAACATGTTTTTCAATGGCAAAAATCAATGAATATTGTAAATGCACAAACAGTAATATCTCCACATTGCAAGGTGCAATTCTGAAATTTTTTGCTTTTTCCTGCTAATCCTAGCATGATAAAGAAGATTCAAAGAGAGTGAGATGCCAGCTCCTTTCATTCAGTCAGTAGCTTCAAACATTTCTGGTATATGAAAAACATGTTTTTCAATGGCAAAAATCAATGAATATTGTAAATGCACAAACAGTAATATCTCCACATTGCACGGTGCAATTCTGAAATTTTTAGCTTTTTCCTGTTAATCCTAGCATGATAAAGAAGATTCAAAGAGAGTGAGATGCCAGCTCCTTTCATTCAGTCAGTAGCTTCAAACATTTCTGGTATATGAAAAACATGTTTTTCAATGGCAAAAATCAATGAATATTGTAAATGCACAAACAGTAATATCTCCACATTGCAAGGTGCAATTCTGAAATTTTTTGCTTTTTCCTGCTAATCCTAGCATGATAAAGAAGATTCAAAGAGAGTGAGATGCCAGCTCCTTTCATTCAGTCAGTAGCTTCAAACATTTCTGGACGTTTTTCAATGGCAAAAATCAATGAATATTGTAAATGCACAAACAGTAATATCTCCACATTGCAAGGTGCAATTCTGAAATTTTTTGCTTTTTCCTGCTAATCCTAGCATGATAAAGAAGATTCAAAGAGAGTGAGATGCCAGCTCCTTTCATTCAGTCAGTAGCTTCAAACATTTCTGGTATATGAAAAACATGTTTTTCAATGGCAAAAATCAATGAATATTGTAAATGCACAAACAGTAATATCTCCACATTGCAAGGTGCAATTCTGAAATTTTTTGCTTTTTCCTGCTAATCCTAGCATGATAAAGAAGATTCAAAGAGAGTGAGATGCCAGCTCCTTTCATTCAGTCAGTAGCTTCAAACATTTCTGGTATATGAAAAACATGTTTTTCAATGGCAAAAATCAATGAATATTGTAAATGCACAAACAGTAATATCTCCACATTGCACGGTGCAATTCTGAAATTTTTAGCTTTTTCCTGTTAATCCTAGCATGATAAAGAAGATTCAAAGAGAGTGAGATGCCAGCTCCTTTCATTCAGTCAGTAGCTTCAAACATTTCTGGTATATGAAAAACATGTTTTTCAATGGCAAAAATCAATGAATATTGTAAATGCACAAACAGTAATATCTCCACATTGCAAGGTGCAATTCTGAAATTTTTTGCTTTTTCCTGTTAATCCTAGCATGATAAAGAAGATTCAAAGAGAGTGAGATGCCAGCTCCTTTCATTCAGTCAGTAGCTTCAAACATTTCTGGTATATGAAAAACATGTTTTTCAATGGCAAAAATCAATGAATATTGTAAATGCACAAACAGTAATATCTCCACATTGCAAGGTGCAATTCTGAAATTTTTTGCTTTTTCCTGCTAATCCTAGCATGATAAAGAAGATTCAAAGAGAGTGAGATGCCAGCTCCTTTCATTCAGTCAGTAGCTTCAAACATTTCTGGTATATGAAAAACATGTTTTTCAATGGCAAAAATCAATGAATATTGTAAATGCACAAACAGTAATATCTCCACATTGCACGGTGCAATTCTGAAATTTTTAGCTTTTTCCTGTTAATCCTAGCATGATAAAGAAGATTCAAAGAGAGTGAGATGCCAGCTCCTTTCATTCAGTCAGTAGCTTCAAACATTTCTGGTATATGAAAAACATGTTTTTCAATGGCAAAAATCAATGAATATTGTAAATGCACAAACAGTAATATCTCCACATTGCAAGGTGCAATTCTGAAATTTTTTGCTTTTTCCTGTTAATCCTAGCATGATAAAGAAGATTCAAAGAGAGTGAGATGCCAGCTCCTTTCATTCAGTCAGTAGCTTCAAACATTTCTGGTATATGAAAAACATGTTTTTCAATGGCAAAAATCAATGAATATTGTAAATGCACAAACAGTAATATCTCCACATTGCACGGTGCAATTCTGAAATTTTTAGCTTTTTCCTGTTAATCCTAGCATGATAAAGAAGATTCAAAGAGAGTGAGATGCCAGCTCCTTTCATTCAGTCAGTAGCTTCAAACATTTCTGGTATATGAAAAACATGTTTTTCAATGGCAAAAATCAATGAATATTGTAAATGCACAAACAGTAATATCTCCACATTGCAAGGTGCAATTCTGAAATTTTTTGCTTTTTCCTGTTAATCCTAGCATGATAAAGAAGATTCAATGAGATTGAGATGCCAGCTCCTTTCATTCAGTCAGTAGCTTCAAACATTTCTGGTATATGAAAAACATGTTTTTCAATGGCAAAAATCAATGAATATTGTAAATGCACAAACAGTAATATCTCCACATTGCAAGGTGCAATTCTGAAATTTTTTGCTTTTTCCTGCTAATCCTAGCATGATAAAGAAGATTCAAAGAGAGTGAGATGCCAGCTCCTTTCATTCAGTCAGTAGCTTCAAACATTTCTGGTATATGAAAAACATGTTTTTCAATGGCAAAAACCAATGAATATTGTAAATGCACAAACAGTAATATCTCCACATTGCAAGGTGCAATTCTGAAATTTTTTGCTTTTTCCTGCTAATCCTAGCATGATAAAGAAGATTCAAAGAGAGTGAGATGCCAGCTCCTTTCATTCAGTCAGTAGCTTCAAACATTTCTGGTATATGAAAAACATGTTTTTCAATGGCAAAAATCAATGAATATTGTAAATGCACAAACAGTAATATCTCCACATTGCAAGGTGCAATTCTGAAATTTTTTGCTTTTTCCTGCTAATCCTAGCATGATAAAGAAGATTCAAAGAGAGTGAGATGCCAGCTCCTTTCATTCAGTCAGTAGCTTCAAACATTTCTGGTATATGAAAAACATGTTTTTCAATGGCAAAAATCAATGAATATTGTAAATGCACAAACAGTAATATCTCCACATTGCACGGTGCAATTCTGAAATTTTTAGCTTTTTCCTGTTAATCCTAGCATGATAAAGAAGATTCAAAGAGAGTGAGATGCCAGCTCCTTTCATTCAGTCAGTAGCTTCAAACATTTCTGGTATATGAAAAACATGTTTTTCAATGGCAAAAATCAATGAATATTGTAAATGCACAAACAGTAATATCTCCACATTGCAAGGTGCAATTCTGAAATTTTTTGCTTTTTCCTGTTAATCCTAGCATGATAAAGAAGATTCAAAGAGAGTGAGATGCCAGCTCCTTTCATTCAGTCAGTAGCTTCAAACATTTCTGGTATATGAAAAACATGTTTTTCAATGGCAAAAATCAATGAATATTGTAAATGCACAAACAGTAATATCTCCACATTGCAAGGTGCAATTCTGAAATTTTTTGCTTTTTCCTGCTAATCCTAGCATGATAAAGAAGATTCAAAGAGAGTGAGATGCCAGCTCCTTTCATTCAGTCAGTAGCTTCAAACATTTCTGGTATATGAAAAACATGTTTTTCAATGGCAAAAATCAATGAATATTGTAAATGCACAAACAGTAATATCTCCACATTGCACGGTGCAATTCTGAAATTTTTAGCTTTTTCCTGTTAATCCTAGCATGATAAAGAAGATTCAAAGAGAGTGAGATGCCAGCTCCTTTCATTCAGTCAGTAGCTTCAAACATTTCTGGTATATGAAAAACATGTTTTTCAATGGCAAAAATCAATGAATATTGTAAATGCACAAACAGTAATATCTCCACATTGCAAGGTGCAATTCTGAAATTTTTTGCTTTTTCCTGTTAATCCTAGCATGATAAAGAAGATTCAAAGAGAGTGAGATGCCAGCTCCTTTCATTCAGTCAGTAGCTTCAAACATTTCTGGTATATGAAAAACATGTTTTTCAATGGCAAAAATCAATGAATATTGTAAATGCACAAACAGTAATATCTCCACATTGCACGGTGCAATTCTGAAATTTTTAGCTTTTTCCTGTTAATCCTAGCATGATAAAGAAGATTCAAAGAGAGTGAGATGCCAGCTCCTTTCATTCAGTCAGTAGCTTCAAACATTTCTGGTATATGAAAAACATGTTTTTCAATGGCAAAAATCAATGAATATTGTAAATGCACAAACAGTAATATCTCCACATTGCAAGGTGCAATTCTGAAATTTTTTGCTTTTTCCTGTTAATCCTAGCATGATAAAGAAGATTCAATGAGATTGAGATGCCAGCTCCTTTCATTCAGTCAGTAGCTTCAAACATTTCTGGTATATGAAAAACATGTTTTTCAATGGCAAAAATCAATGAATATTGTAAATGCACAAACAGTAATATCTCCACATTGCAAGGTGCAATTCTGAAATTTTTTGCTTTTTCCTGCTAATCCTAGCATGATAAAGAAGATTCAAAGAGAGTGAGATGCCAGCTCCTTTCATTCAGTCAGTAGCTTCAAACATTTCTGGTATATGAAAAACATGTTTTTCAATGGCAAAAACCAATGAATATTGTAAATGCACAAACAGTAATATCTCCACATTGCAAGGTGCAATTCTGAAATTTTTTGCTTTTTCCTGCTAATCCTAGCATGATAAAGAAGATTCAAAGAGAGTGAGATGCCAGCTCCTTTCATTCAGTCAGTAGCTTCAAACATTTCTGGTATATGAAAAACATGTTTTTCAATGGCAAAAATCAATGAATATTGTAAATGCACAAACAGTAATATCTCCACATTGCAAGGTGCAATTCTGAAATTTTTTGCTTTTTCCTGCTAATCCTAGCATGATAAAGAAGATTCAAAGAGAGTGAGATGCCAGCTCCTTT